>NC_057751.1:13151658-13187390 GCF_004010195.1 Chiloscyllium plagiosum
TATCTGAATTAAACTCCATCTGCCACTTCTCAGCCCATTGGCCCATCTGGTCCAGATCCTGTTGTAATCTGAGGTAACCCTCTTCGCTGTCCACTACACCTCCAATTTTGGTGTCATCTGCAAACTTACTAACTGTACCTCTGATGCTCACATCCCAGTCATTTATGTAAATGACAAAAAGTGCTACTCGCTCCGACCTCGTATCTCTCCTCTTGGGCTTTTCGAACTTTCCCTCCCTGGACACGTACGGGAAGAGACTATTTTCTATTCTTTCTTTCTGTGCAAGGAAAAATATTTTGATGAACTGGGTGGCGGAGGGCCCCCCTGGACTTTCAAATTGGCACAGACTAATTATGGAATGTATTCCCCTTGACTTCCTTACAAATATGGTGCACCGAAAGACCGAATTATTTTATAAAATATGGCAGCCCTTTTTGAATTACATAAATACAGATATTTCGGCTATCCTAACAAGGGCTTTTATTTAATTTAATTGAGATTACAAACCTGGCTGGTCCGCGGCCCCTCGGGGGAGGAATCCCGCACGAATACGGGTTTTATTATATCTGATGCTAACACATCCCGAGCATGTAAGAGACTTAAATATACACCCTGGCTAGTTGTAGGTTAGATTAGTAGATAGTTGTTTTGTTTGTTTGTTTTTTTTTCTTTTCGGGTTTTTTTTTTTGTTGTTTTGTTTTTTTTGTCAAATTTTGGCTATTGTATATTTGAGCTAATTGTATATCAATGTTTATACGAGAGTTTTGTTTATTTTTGTAAACTTGTAAAAATGTTAAATTTCTAATAAAAATATCTATACAAAAAAAAAGAAAACCAGAGGTTCCAACATGAAACATGTCCACAACTCTAAATTTGGCCACTTTCTTTAAGAGTGGTGTCACCTCAGTGCAAAGGATCACAGAACACAAGGGAAGTTAAGCAGACAGATACCCCTGTGTGACCATCTCCTAAACAAATGACCTGGGATAAAATGAGCTTCAAAGTTTATGCGAAGATTTGTAGCTCGGGTGCTCGTTGTGGTTCTGTTCGCCGAGCTGGGAATTTGTGTTGCAGACGTTTCGTCCCCTGTCGCGGTGACATCCTCAGTGCTTGGGAGTCTCCTGTGAAGCGCTTCTGTGATGTTTCCTCCGGCATTTATAGTGATTTTGTATCTGCCGCTTCCGGTTGTCAGTTCCAGCTGTCCGCTGCAGTGGCCAGTATATTGGGTCCAGGTTGATGTGCTTATTGATTGAATCTGTGGAGGAGTGCCATGCCTCTAGGAATTCCCTGGCTGTTCTGTTTGGCTTGTCCTGTAATAGTAGTGTTGTCCCAGTCGAACTCATGTTGCTTGTCATTGGAGTGTGTGGCTACTAACGGAACGAGGACATGCCGCAACACATACATCAAGAGCATTTCCGAACTGACAGCCAGACTACTGCAACCACTAGGACTCATAACAGCACACAAACCAACAGCCATTCTCAGACAACTCACCAGGACGAAGGACCCGATACCCAGCATGAGCAAAACCAATGTAGTGTACAAAATCCCATGCAAGGACTGCACAAAACACTACATAGGACAAACAGGGAGACAGCTAGTGATCCGCATCCATGAACACCAACTAGCCACAAAACGACATGACCAGCTATCCTTAGTAGCCACACACTCCAATGACAAGCAACATTAGTTCGACTGGGACAACACTACTATTATTGGACAAGCCAAACAGAACAGCCAGGGAATTCCTAGAGGCATGGCACTCCTCCACAGATTCAATAATAAGCACATCGACCTGGACCCAATATACCGGCCACTGCAGCGGACAGCTGGAACTGACAATCGGAAGCGGCAGTTACAAAATCACTATAAATGCCGGAGGAAACATCACAGAAGTGCTTCACAGGAGGCTCCCAAGGATGTCACCTGGACAGGGGACGAAACGTTTGCAACATATGATCCCAGCTTGGCGAACAGAACCACAATAAAATGAGCTTACTAGGGTAAAGCCACTTCAGAACAATACACTGACAGACTTGACTGAACAGGACATAATGACTGAATTACTAAATGAGAGCAGTGACAGGTACAGGTGACTTCTTGGTAAACGTTTTTCCTTCCCAATAGGTTGTTCAGAATGATCTAGCAGTTACTGCAGTTTCTCCATGGGGAAATCTTCAGGAAGTACATCAATAAGTTCAACTAGTCCAGAGGATTATGAAATGACCAGGAACAAAATTCTTCAAAGGAGATAGGGTAACTTCAGAGTTGAGGGATCTGGACCAGACGGTTTGTATTATTTAGTGAAAACTAGTTATCAGCTAATGGGAGGCTTCTTAAGTTGGCAGACAATGCAATGATGGCAGATGCCTAAGCACCCTTTAGCGCCCAAGAGTAAAGATTAAAGCCTGTAGGATAGTGGATTCTTTTTCCACCATCAAGTCAATCATAAGGTTGATCTTTTAATGCTCAGCCCAAAGTAAGTGAATCTCAGGCTTCAAAATGTTCAGATTTTTAAAAAGGTCATTACCTAAAGGATTACAAATATTCCATGGGTGAATATACCAACAACTGATACATCAGCCTATCTTGGACATGTTAACTGTTGCATGCAAACTATTCATTGGATAACATTTGTTGAAGGCAAATGCTATTTGATATCTTGGCTCGGATTTTTGAATACTCAGCAGGTTAGTGGCAAGACTGATAGGACATTGTGATTTGCCAATGAAAGACATACTGATACAGTGAGAACAAAAAAAAAGGCTGAAAATGTGTTGCTGGAGAAGCACAGCAGGTCAGGCAGCATCCAAGGAACAGGAGAATTGACGTTTCGGGCATAAGCCCTTTCTGAACAAAAAAGGCAGCAAATGATATAATAGTTAAGAGGATGCAAGTCACATGAAGGATTCCAAAGACTAACCTATTAAAATACTGTGTATGTGTCAGTTCTGAAGAGTCATCACTGGACTCAATGTTAACTGTACTTCATCTGTACAGATGCTACTAGACTCATTCCACTCCTCCAGCGATTTGTTTTTGTAACAGTTCTTTGCTATTTATAGTTAGTACTAGAAACTCAAGCATCACAAGGTTCACTGACCACAAGCCAAAGACCGATTCATAAATTTAGAAATTTGACTCTTCTTCAAAAAGGGATGCACCAATGAATAAAGCGGACAGGATTTGTCTCAAAAATTTAAGAATGGACTGGAAGACAGAATGACCATACAGACAATACTAAAAAAGGAAATCACTTTTTCAGTGGTTGTATTAAGAAATGCTGACTGTATCACCAGACAAACTTCAAACCAGAGGCTTGAAGTCCATTCTCTTGATGAATTATTACTCATGACATTTCACATGCAGGTGAACAGTGCAGCTCACGTAATAAGTCAGCAACAAATTTTGCCAGGACCTGCAGTGAAGAGCAATTTAAAAAGGAGATCAACAGTCAGTTATTCATTCATTCATTCATTCATTCAATCAGCCCATTACATCTGCACCCTGTGCACTAGATCCCACTAAGTTGGGACAACATGTCAGAAACAATAGTGATTCTTACGTCCCACCTAAGGCAGCAGTGTATTTCAAATTTTAAACTCATGTGCCACCTAACATTTATTGCCCCTGGTCATTTCATACCTTTTCTCACCTGCATAATCATATTCAGCCATTCATGAAAATTATGTACGCTGTGCACTATTAACAGAAACCTAGTGCAATTCACATCTGCAAATAAAATGTACAGCAGCAGCATCTTCCAATGTCCTTGCTTCTCCAGGCAAGATCAATTGCACAAGTGTGAAGTTGGCAATCATGTACAGAAATTCAGGGACTAAGTAGGGCTCCACATGAGCCCTGAAGAAAGCTTGTCCTGTTCACATATTTCTGAAATTACACTTTATTATATTCACCATTAGAAATGTACAGTAAGTCATCTTTCACATATGCTGAAAAAAGTACAGATTTCAGAAGCTGCACATTCAATTGTCAAAGTCAATATGTCCCACTGAACAAAGCATGGCAACCAAAAAAACCACCTTTCAGGAAAAAAGGTACCAAGGTACACTTCTCATTTGTAACACTACATTGCTAACAGTCAAGAAATTAAGAATCAAGGTTAAAAACGATGTGAACCAGACAGACATACTTAAAAAAAACAACAGCAACTGCCGAAGAAAACGTTTGCTTGGATTTCCAATAGCAACGCTCAAGAATACAAGCAGGAGGAACTGACAGCTCAACACTGTTGTAACACCCTATATCTGCATTCCAGAAGACAAACAAATGCCAACTGAGAATCTCGCAAGTAGCTGTTAAAATTAGCTGGAGGGAGCAACAGAAGTGAACAGGGTAACCAAAAGACGTACAATTTGAACTTGGAACAGTATGTGCAGTTGTGGTCTAATTGGTGACTGAATGGGACAGAAATGGTTCATAAAGAAATTAGTAAAAGATGTTCACCAGATGTCCATAACCGCACATTTCTACATGTGACATTCAACCTCAAATTGAACAAAGTGTGGACATTTTGTTGGTGATCCTCTGGTAAAGACCATAGAAACAGAAGCAAAATCTCTCCTGGTTTCATTTTTAAAATGGTATCACCCAAGTAAAAAAAGTATTCACAATCACACAACTTGCTCAGAATATTTGTAAAAGGTGATCTAATGTTAGATTTTGTTTAGTTAAAATAATTAAGAATTCATCAAAAGGCGGCTTTGAACTAGATGTTTACTTTGATTTGCCACATTCACTCAAGTCCAAAATTATCAAAACAAGTTTTAAACTCTCCATCAGGTCTAATACCCGAAGCTTCAAACAAAGTTACCCAAGCCTGGACAACATGGGCTTTCTATGTTTACACCAAAACATGTAAAAAAATAAAAAGAATTGCAAAGTAGCTCTATTAGTAAAAATATTACTGCTTTTGGTTCAGACGAAAAAACAAACAGCAATGCTGCTGCATTGGTCATCCATTATGAAATTGTGGCAGAGTTTGGGTTCTTGAAGCTTGTGGCTCATGGCCTGATGAGCATAATTTTAAGTTTACATTCTCCATCCAGCCATGCTTGTATCGAGGTTGCCCATTCCCATGTGCTGATTTGGATTGCCTGAATATCCACCTCCTCCCATACCCCCATAACCTGCAATTGAAAGAGAACAAGGTTTTAGAACAATCAATACTTCAAATTTGTATTAACAAACTTTCAAGTTCCAATATTACATTCAGCTTGCACCTTAATCTTGTGTAAAAAGAAAATTAACCTCTAAAATGAATTGTTGCCAATTATTCATTTCACATATCAAGTTAGCTATTCGACATGTCAACTGTGATAAATTCTCCTAAAGCTGTTTGTTTCCTAAATAAAGCAACTCATCCAAAAGTTGGAACCAAAGTTTTAGTAACATACAGTTGTACTTACCAAATCCACGTGTGTTTCCAGGATTTCCATATCCATAGCTATTGCCCATATTGCCATAGCTATTGGCCATAGCCTGACTGTTATGAGCATAGCCTCCTTGAGTGCCTGTGGATCAACACAAAATGCACACTTACATCTATCATTCTTCCCCCATAGCAACTACCCCCATCTAAACAAAGCACTAAAACTTGTTTACATTCACCAGTATAGCTTGCAAATCACTAAGCTTCAATATTGCACTAACCTACTTTACATGAAGGATTGCAATCAGGTACTCTTTGCAATAGGCAGATCGTGGAGTGGAGCATGATAGCACAGGGTGTGTGCGCGCGCACGTGCGTGTGTGTATAGTCTGAACTGAACAACCACTACATTCAAGTGGTTGTTTCCATGACCTGCTCAGGCTTATACATCTGGTCAGCAATATCCTCTAGTTTTTGGCCTACACATTGCTGAACAAACAAGTGTTAACAAACATGCGTATATAGGCCCACCTAAAAATCTGTAAATCGACTCATGGACACAAGGCAAACTAGAAACAGTATCAGATGGACAGCCATAATGGAGAAAATTACCTGCTGCATAATGGTCCATGCCCATGCCCATTGCACCCATTCTATGATTTCCATAGCCACCAGGCCCAGCTCCCATGTTTGCAGTGGAATCCAGGAACAATTCGATATATCTGTGTTCTAAGTAGTAAATTTCAGTTAGTAAGGACACAATTTGCAATCACGCATTTTGACATTAATGAACAATTTCAAACGGAGGAAAAACTAAATCAAATGAACTCCCAAAATTCCAGAGAACTTAAAAAGATGCAAAGATAATCCCTTCAACTTGTGAACTGGAAGCATCAAAAGATTTAGTGTTGCAAAAGGCAATTCCAGGATTAGGCCTTAGCCATCTGGCAAAGTAACAATATGAAACATGTCAATGGGAGCTAAAAATAAGTTTCGATACAAAAGTAGACTTAAAAGGACTGTTATGTATAAAACTTGATTTTTGGTTTAATTGTTCTTCAAGTTGCATGCGTGTGGTTTTTATCAGAGTACTTTCGGTGAATTGGTCACAGCGAAAGCTTTGAAATGAAAGTCCAAATGCTTAATTTGTCCTTACTTTATCTAATCTGTATAAAGTTAGCAGATTTAAACTCAGCATGTACAATGAAGCTCTTGGTAGAAAACTGAAGTTGAAAAACTGATGATTTGTTGACAAATGCTAAAATCAAGTTGAACCAAAGGGTCTGGTTCTGTGCTGTACCCCTATGACACTGAACTACTTACGCATATGAGCTTTATCTTTCGACATAGCAGCAACTGCATCTTCATGCGTGGCAAACTCAACATCAGCCTCTCCAGTAAGCCGACCATCAGAGCCATATTCAAAGTTTATCTTTACAGGAATCAGCGGTGAAAAGAACTACAAGGAACGTAATAGTACAGTTGTAAACAAATGAACAAAAGTAAGTTAGAGGTATTTCCCCTCAAACGAAAAAAATAACCATTTTGTTTTGCAACATTTAATGAAAGCACAATGGGTCCAAAAGCAAGCAATAATTTTGTAAAGGTTTGTACTGTGTAACATTCACATTAGGAACCAAAGACAAACAAACAATAAATTTCACACCTTCCTAGACAATATGCTTCTATTTTCATCATCATGGGCTTCAGTCTGTCACATGAAAAGCTAGCACAAGAACTATCGTCTATCATCTGTCATGCAATATTCAAATTGTTTCTATTTGAAATGAACAAAATATCAGCCATTACCCTCCACCCTCTTTCCCCCCCCCCCCCCCAAAACTTATAAAGCAAATTCCTCAAAAGTCACACTTACATCAGCAACATCTCCTTCTGAAGCTCTGAAAGGTAATCCCCTCATATGTACGTAATGACCTGTACCATTCTGAAACAGGGGACCAGCATCACCTGCTCCACCGTAACCACGACTGCCCATACCTAGATAGCAAGAATATTCAGTTACATACATGGATGTATCTCCATGATCAAGTTATCCAACATTAACATATCAAGTTCTAGACACAATGTGCAATTCATTTATTCGTCTAATTCAAAAAGTAAAAGAACTTCTGCTTTGCTGCAAAGACACCATTGATTAAAAGCACTAACCAAATTTCAGCCAAACGCCTTTCCTTCTCTTAAGCAAAGATGCCCTACCTCTATCCATCATTCCACCACCTCTGGAATTGTGTCCGTATGCATCACGTCCATAACCGTAGTTATCATTATAAACATAATCATCAAAGTTGCCATAACCTAGGGAGAAAAGGAGACACGCTGGCTTGAACCAAAAGATAGACCAAACTTTAATTCCAACCTCTCAATTACATGCCTCAAGTTAGAGGCACGTTACGATGATTGCATTTTTCAGACGTATGAATCAATGCATTAGTGCAATGCTAAAGTGTTCATAAAAATGGAGCGAAAGCTGCCCATGCTCTTACCTCCACCATAGCCAGATCCTCTACGTGCACGGTCAAACATGTCTCCTCTCATGGGCCCTGGACCACCGTAGCCACTTCTTCCACCTCCCATTGGTCTGTCATAGGGTCCTGGTCGCTGACCCATTAACCTTCTTGGAGGATCATGGAAAGTTCGAACCTCACCTCTGCTGCTCCTGAAGATTTCAATATACCTAAACAGCCACAATTGATATATTTACATCTTGCCTTCAGCTATTTCAGTTCATTACTCAACATGTTGATATTATGGTTGCAGATTTCTCTGGTGAAAAGACTTCAAAATTCAACCACTTGACCAGAACATACATCCTGGAACAGAATAAGCAATTTGAAACTGGCTCTTCCAAAGAAAAAAAAAGCCCACATTCACGGACACCAAAGAGATGTTTTCATCATTTATTTTGGAAGCAGGCTGAAGTATCAAGGTCGACGGCATGGCTCTTGAAGACAAAGGATGTGCTTCATAGCTCAGGGACAGTTTATGGGAGCTGTTTTATGAAAATAGCAACTTTGAAACACATTTACATAAACTAAATTCATACGCAAAGCAAAATTTTCAAAATGCATCCTGGTGTATCTCTATTATTAATGAGCGAGTATATTTAAAACAGCAGTCTTATCCATTATAACTGGATGGCACCCTGAAACACAAGTCACTCAGATCAATCAGTTTGGCATGTCTGAAAATGGATCTAATTACCTTTTCACCAGAGCAATCTGTCTACATTATCTAAACAAAAATAAGCATAGTCAATTTTTCAAACATAGCAGCTATTTAATTTTTGAAATAACCTTCCATTTAGATATAAAATGTCTGACTTGCAGTAGCAAAATTTGAAGCATAGGAGCCAGTTACATGAAGTAACTGCAGGTTGTTTCATAGTCTGGTGTTCATGAACCTGATGCCAATAATGAACTATTCACCTACATCTGGTTCCAGTAGTGAAATTCTTGAACTATCCAAGAACACAGTAAATTGTTTACCACAACACAATGTGTGTCATGCAATTTGGTTTAAATTGTATTTGTCATATGCATATTCCATCTAAATTCCAATGATTACTGTGACCATCTGGTTTCCAATGACTACCAGAAACCTGACTGCAAGTAGCCACTTGGCTGCTCTATATGGTCAGAAACATCAGAATATAAATCGTAGTAATGCAACTCGTACAGTTCCTCAACTCCAGAAATATTTGATTAAGGAACACATCTTTGCAAATGAGGAACTACAGAGAGTGCAATCTTGGCATCGTTTCCAGAATTCTGGATTCCACCAACCCCAAGTGCCATCCAATACCAGAGGCTCAAAGAAGTTAAGGTCTGGTGGGAAACTGCAAACAAAATAAAAACAAAACAAAAAACAAAAGACAAGGTGACACAGTCACGGCACCTGAACTACTTTAAATATCTAGTACTGCTCCCTCCAAAACGATCAATGAGATAAAATTTCAAGCTACATGCAATAAGGCATCAAGTCAGACATTTTAAATACCAAGTTTAATGCAAGATATCAGAGATACAACACAAGCATTTTGGACAAAATTTCACCAATTAGCTATTAATACCCGACGCTTCTGAACGCGAATCTGAATACTGATTTCAAGTGCAATACTTTTCTACTGGAAAACAGAATAGTTAAAACTCAGCAAACCTAGTAGTCTTCATCTTGCCATTTGGTGAGATGAAGACAAACACATGGAATGCTGTGTGCTTCACGCACAAAGTGATAAATTAATGAAGTGGGGCAGGGGGAGAAAATGTCCCACAATTGCGACATTGCTTTGAGAATGTTACAATTTAATTTGCACTTTGGATATGTAATTTAATTAGTCCAAATCAACATGTTTGAACAAATTACTTAAACTGAGTCAAATTGAAACAATTCAAATTTTAAAACATTTACATCCACGATAATCCTAACTGCAAGGCCCTCTAGAAAAACAATCTTTACAAAGTTGGGACTGAAGGGCAAACATGGCCCTGGCTTATCATTTAAATCAATTTAATTTTCAAGTAACATATAGAAGGCCCAGCAGTATAAGACATCATTTTGACAATTTAGAAAAATCAGTTGAGTCCCCACTCAAGTTTCCAATGGCGTGTGGGAGGTTCGACTATTTTCTCTGCAAGAACAGATGAATTCTGCAACCTGAACAAGTGGGCTTAAAGACGTATGAGCCACCCTTCCGTCCATCCCCACCTGTGCCCTATTCTTTCCTTGTGTTTCCCCAGTGCTTTTTCAGCTATCTCCTTTGATGCAAACTGCACGAAGGCTTCCCCCGTGCTTCTCCCCTGGTAGTCCACCGGCAATGTTATCCCATTTGGCACGATTTCCAACCCTTCAACCCAAGGACAAATACCCCACAAGGGGAACAATATTAAAAATTGAAACATTCCTACTCATGCACATACTACAGAATATAAATATTGAGTACTGATGTCAGAATTGACTAATGAAACCAATGGCTGCAGAATGCTTTTTAAATAAAGCAAAGATCCAACAAAAAAAAGTCAGATAGGTTTGCACATTTTTATAAACCAACACTTACAAAGGAGCAGGACAACATTGTTTTAACTAATATTAAAAACATGAATTAAATTCTAAGGAATTATTAAATCATGACCACAATCAGTAGGTTGCTACTGTCATACTCAAATTGTTTCAGCCTTACACCTACAAGAGAAACCAAGATGACTGCCAATAAACATTAAAGTTCAAATGGTATAACTTAAGACCTGATTAATTTGTCCTTGTTCACAGATTTGTCCTCCCTAAAGTAACAATCATGTTGACAAAACTTCAGAAATAACGACATTTCTGTTCACTTGTATCACCAGGATTAAAAAAAAGTATCTGGGCACAATTCCTATCTTAATGTACAATGGAACAGTAAAGAGAGTTTCATGCAGTTTGTTAATGAAGAAAATCAATTGCTGTTTTCTCCACTTCACACCAAAAGTCAGGGCCTTAATTGCAAGCAAATGAATGAAGCCCCACTTGCTGTTAAGAGTCTGCACAAATTGTTGTCAAAACAGAACCTTTTCAGTGTCACTTACTAGCTGGAAACAGCCCACATCATATTATTTGACATAATTACTGATTAACAGCCTACAATACTTAGTTTACTTAATTAAAACAAGTAATGCAACAAATTTAGAAGAAATGCATGAATCGGCATGCAATTAAGGAACTACACACTGATTGCAGAAACTTTAACTACTTTCCTCCAAGTAAATCTTAGGCTTAGTGATGGAATCCAATACTTGTGATTGACTGTTTAAACTGCACAAATAGTAAAGAGCATGAAGCTCCAGTATTACACTAAACTGAGGATCCTTTTGCTTTAGGTAATTAGCAATATGCAGCCTGTGCATTCACCAAGCAAACTCTGCATCAATACACCAATTTAGCATGGTCTTAAAATATAAGAGTCCATTTATAATACATGCCGCAAGTTACTGACTGTGAAGAAACCATAAGAGTATCAAACCAGTTGCTGGTCCCAACAGCTAGGTGACTGCATTAGATCATCACTGAAGTTAACTTATTCAATATGAATCCTGACTTTTCTAGCACTTTCAATTAGTCCAGACAGAAACATTTACGGCAACACAAATTCAATTGTCGACCTATCTCCTGATACTACAAATCTATGGCAGATCAGCTGGCTGAATCCAAAGTCATTCGGCGCCAGAGTTTTGGGAAACCAGTACTTTTTGAAATGCTATTCGAAATGAATAATGCATCACAGGCAGTGTCCTTATTTGCTCTCTGACCATGCTGACAGGATTAGTGCAACAAGAACTGCATTTTGCTCAGAGGTCCTTGCAGTGGTCAAAAATCTTGCCAATGCTCATCATGATGTTTCATGCATGAGAAGTAGCCTTGTAAACACATACATGAAATGTACCTTCATTTGGAGGTGCACATGCGACTGGAAACATGGAGAATGCAGTTTTTAAAAATCAAGAGACAAAGCATAGTAAGGGGCATTGTATTGAACCATAATATCAATGTTAATTGGATGAATAATGAGGGATTTTGTTTTCTGATTAATGTAAACTTCTGGTCCAGTTATAAATTCTTCACAGCCAGTAACTACAGTGAATTGTAGTGCTGAGACATCAGTTGCACAACTTAAAAATCTTAACATTTTGTAAATCAGTAGAAACTGTTATGGAAATAAAATAACCCAATTCAAAAAAAGGGAGAGACACCTGTTAGAGGGTTTCATCCCTTTTGTGGGTAATCCCACTTGAAGGCATGAGAAGCCAAATGCAGACAGGCAGTTAACACAGCCATAAAAGCAATGGCTAGAGCTGCAATAATCCAGGTCACAACTCCTCTGTATCAAAGAGGTGACCAGCCTTTGGTGAAATTACCCCAACACTGGAAAAGGTGGGTTTGGAAACTCCATTGGAATGGCAAGCACATACCTGCATCCACCACTCCATGGTGCAACACAACAAATGCCAAATTACAGCATGACTGTATAGCCTGAACCCAGAAATTTAACTCAACTGTACACAAACACTAAAGGAATAGTTTTGAATACTAGCACCACTGCTCAGAAGTCACATTACAGTACTAGCACTATATACCATTATGAAGTATTACCAGTGCTAAATTTCAGCCCATAAAACTTAAAATATTTGAAGAACTCTAAACATATTTAGAGTTTAAGATTTTGAGTTAACTGCTGCAGTTAACATGCAGTTAGCAACTGCGCATGGTGAAGTTAATATTCTAAACTATTCCTTCCAAAGTTAACAAGGATAACTAATTTTGTTATTACTGGCTCACAAGATTGGACTCAAGGATTATCTTCTTTGGAACAAAAAGCAATTCAGTCTTAAAATGAAAAGCCAAAAAGGACTAATTAAGTCACAGGCCCAAAGTATCTTTTTGAAAAAAAAAAGGTAAAAAGTAAATGTTTGCTGGCTTTGTCATCAAAGGTAACCTACGCCCCAAAAAAGTTCATCTTTAAACAAAATTAGTTTGGTGACTTCGAGCAACAAAGCTTTGCCAGGACCATGAAGCTCACGAGTGACCCTTGTCGAAAACCGCTATCAAAATCCCCAACACTATTTTCTTTAGTGACGTTGAAAACAAATGGCATTTCTTAATCAAAGTTACCTTTATTCTAAGTCACTATGCTAAGCTTTAAAACAGATATTTTAATCACTGTTTTCATTAAAGCATCCTTTTAAAAACAAAAAAAAACCTTGTGCCCAATTCTATGTGCCACTCTAGGTCACAATCATTTTACTATTCCATCCCCTGCATCTACCAAAAAAAAAAAAATAGAATTCATTAGCTGTGTACACTAACACCAAATACAAATCCCATTGGATGGGCTACACAAATCCACCCTTAAATAAAGTAATCCACATTACAATTATTGCCCCCTACCCACATCAGATTCACAAGCCCAAATATTTGGTTCCAATATTGGAGAAAGTGACAAATTAACATGTACCTGTGAAAAACTGCAAAATTTCCTCTTTACTGCAGCCAAAGGGTAAACCCCTGAGGCGCACTGTTCCATCGCTCGTGGACTCAGTTTGGTTAGGGTTAGCATGTTTTAGTGCCCAGTCCATTTCAGTGGCTTTAGTCTCAAACACTGTGAACACAAGTTTGCAAATACTAACAAAAACGAACATGTTGTACAATTATTTGCCAAATACCAATAGAAGACAACATGGACAAAGTCATTTCTCATGCCATGCACTGCAATAACAATATTCCAGTACACGTCTAGCAGATTACCTCACATAAAAACCATAAATTGCACCGTCTGCATTTTTCAATACTGTCCAGACTACTGGAATGTTTGACATTAATATGAACATCTTATCTGGTAATATTTTAGCAGGCTATTGTTCTTTAATGAAATTTTTCCATTCACCCTTAAAAGTCTAAGAGCAAAGTACTGGAAATCTGAAATAAACAGATGGATAAATTCGAGTTCAGGCAACATCTGTGGAGAACTAAACAGTTGACATAGCTGGGTCTTGAAGCTAAACTGAAAACATGATGCATCTCGGTCTCCTGAGATGCAGTCAAAACTAGGTTCCTCCAGCACGTTGTGTTTGTGTCTCCTTAATAGTCTCTTGCTTATTGATATACTCTGCAATACTCTCATATTAGAACATGGTCACGAGGTCTGAAAACCAAACTTCACTACAAACATCAGCTAATTCTATTATTAAGCGACAGAAGTTGTCGATTGCCAGTTCAGTCATTGTGCATTCAACTAAACTTCCGACAAAGGAGAAGCAAAAGCAACACATCACTAAGCAAGAGCAATCTCAAAATTTCAGCTCTCACCATTCTATGTATCTTGGACCAGAACGAGACGAGAGTCTCAGCAGCTAAAGGCTTGCGACCAATTTGGGATACGCGAATAGGGGTTTATCGGGCTGAGGAGTTTAGAATTGGAAGGTAGGGAGAATCAGTAGAAACATGTCTGTTTGAAGCATAAACCTAGAACTGATGTGAATCAGCAGGGTGGAAGACAGTAATGCACAAATGAACACCCTGGAAAAGTTTACTATGGCCACAGAACTTCAATACTCAATGCTCCTTCTATAAAAAGCTGTTGCTTTCAGTTCTCCTCCTTCTGCCTGCGCACCCCCCCTACAATTACTACAAAGGTACAAGAACCTGCTACATAAACACACGTTGAGCGATGGTTTAAAATGTCACGCACCTTCAATGTATCGATGGCCCATACTTTCCCGGTCTTTTGCAAGGGCACGCTTTACATCTTCCTCACTTTCCAGCTGAACAAAGGCTTCACCACTTGGGCGGCCTTCTCTTAAATAGGTGAAGTGTATTCCAGCAGTTCCATTTAATATCTTGCAATCTAAAAGCAGCACACATGATTAACTGATTTTTTTTTCCTCTTGTCCCAATTGGTGTGGGGTGATGGCATGTGAAGCAGGACATGCAAAAACAGCAAAGGCATTGGTGAACAAAAAAAAAACTTAATGGCACAAGACATTGTCTCAAATGCAAGTGAAATTTTAACACGTCAGCTTCCAGCAAACCAATCACTACCTTCAGCATCTCCAACTGATTACTTAACGTGACAAAACACAGCAAAATCTTCCTAGAGAATTAGAGCACACATTCATAGTCTTCAATTAGGAGATCAAAAGTCCAAAATCATTTGAACTTTTAACTTTGCCAACAGGATTTCCGATGAGCAGCTGGGCAGGATCCAGCTGCATTCTGATGTTGGATATTTGTAATTCAGTGACACAGCAAGACTTCAGAACTAGTTCAATGTCACTTCAGCATGCAAACCCAACAACACTTAACCTCTAAAAACTTCTGATAGTTCAAAGACTTGATTACAATCTGGTGAGATTAACCAAATTGAAGTGTGTGAAATGGGTGGAAACGTAAAATTCCTTGTCCTCAAACTGCTAAAAAAAAGTGCTGTATGACACACCGTTATAGACTTAAGTTGGAATGCAGTCACTGGGGCTGATCACTCAATGTATGAAAACGATAAGTCTCTTAAAATAAAAAAAAAGGGAGTAAAAAGTAATAGAAGGTTCAGATGCTCAAAATAAGCCAGGGCTCCTTTGCTTAAGGAAACGATAAATAAGACACTGAATGTGAATATGGAAGTGAGGAAAAACAACTTAGTCACCATGATATAAAAATCAGGAAAACAGCAGCTTCTATGGTGCTCCTCACCACAACAGATTTCCATAGGCAAGACTGCAACTTCAGGCAAATTAATTATAGAATCCTTACAGTGTGGAAACAGGATTTTGGCCCAACAAGTCCACTATGAACCTCTGAATAGTAACCCACACAGACCCATTCCCTTACCCTATTACTCTGCACGTCGCGTGCCGAATGTATCTAACCACCATGATAGGCAATTTGGTACAGCCAATTCACCTGACCTGCACGTCTTTGTACTGTGGAAGGAAACCTGAGCACCCAGAGGAAACTGACAGTCACTGGAGGCTGGAATTGAACCTGGTTCCCTGATGCTATGAGGCAGCAGTGCTAACCACTTAGCCATCATGCCACCGAGCCTTGATTCACATGATGCTCCAACAAAATAAGAAACAGAGTCAGAGATGTATAGCACAGAAACATGTAAAAAAAGTTCAGCAATTCAAGTATGAATAGTGTCAAGTCAGTTCTTCTCAGGTACTTAAAACGATGCCCAGAGACAAAAAACTGTTTTAACACACTGCAGTAAGATTCAGGAACATGTTTATGTAAGAAACCCCAAGTTTACCTATTACTGTATGGCATAAGTCATGAGTTACTGTGAAAGTGATTCCCTAAACATGAAATCCAAACTTTAAAGTCACAAGTTAAAAATTCTATTTTTCCATAAAGCCTTATCATTGAGATGAATTCACAAAACCTGAGAAGAAGCGTAACACTTCATCAGCAGTGCAAGACCATGGAAGTCCACGGACACGGACAACAAAATCTTCATCCATTGTAATTGCCTGTAACACACAGATCTCTTCACAAAGCCTGAAAACAAAACAAAAAAAAAGATTAATTGTAAAGATTTGCACACAATGCAAGGTGATTTTATCTTTTCAATGCAAGGATACTCAACTGTAATATTTTACAGTTATATTTGTTGAGTGTTCAGATATGTATACTTAAAAATTCAAAAGCACCACACAACACATGGAAAGAAACTACCATGACTACACTCAATCCTAACACCATGGCAATCCAAGGAATACTTTCTAGTATACACAAACGCATACACGAATTTATTTTGCAAACATAAAAAAATCACAATCTTAACACAAGAGCCTAATGGTATTATTGTTAGATGATTAATCCAGAAACTCAGCTAATGTTTGGGGACCCAGCTTTAAATCCCACCAAGGCAGATGGTGGAAGATAAATTAAGAGAAGAATCAGGGATTGAGGAACTTGACTGACAACCTTTTAGAAATGAATAAAGTCTTGACAGGTACGGATAAAGGTTTTCCCTAGGGTGGGGGACTTCAAGACATGGGAACATTTTAAGGTGAAGGGAGAAAGATTTAAAAATACAAGGGTTTTTCTTTAAAGAGTGGTCCCTATGTGGAACAAATTGCCAGAGGAAGTGGTGGATGCAGACATTTAAATAAATACATGAATAAGAAATGTTTGGAGGGACATGGGTCAAGCACAGACAGGTGCCAGTAGTTTAATTTGGCATTATATTCCAAATGGACTGCTTGGAATAAATGGTCTGTTTTCATGCTGTATGACAGCCTGTGAAACCATGCCTGATTATCAGATAAAACCATTTGGTCCACCACAATCTTTCCAGAAAGAAATCTACCATTCGTACTGGTCTGGGCTACATGTTAATCCAGACCCACAGCAATTGCCCTTAGTCCACTGGTAGTTGGGAATGTGTAGTAAATGCCAACTGAGACAGAGATAGATACACAAGGAAGAAAGAACACAGCAAGTCAAGTAGTACAATGTGGAGAAGTCGACACTGAAGAACAGTTACACCCGAAACATTGACTTCACCTCCCAATCCTCCATAACTTGCTGTGTTCTTCCAGCCTCATGCTAGACTACCTTGCATTCCTGCATCTGTCGTTTCTGTCTCTGACCTAGTCAGAGAAGCAGATAAAGCATAAATAAAATGAACAAAAAAACACCTTAACATCTGCAGCCACATTAATTCAATAAATAAAACAAAATCAGTGGTGAGAAAAACATTTCGGTCGTGCAAAGAAGTGACATGATCCAAAGCAACAACTAACTGCAATTCCAGGTACAGGGAGAACCGTCAAGTTGCTGGATCTGCGTGATCTTATCGCAACCCCTGGCGTGCAGTTTGTTTTTTTTTGGGGGGGGGGGGGGCTCAAATCATTTGGTTTGCCTCAAGTCATTGATTTCACCAATCCTGCCAATGCAGGGCGCTAACACACCGCGTGTAACTTATGAGGAACAAGGGAAGATGGCATATCGCCCACGCCAGGGAAGCACGAGGGAAAAGAAAGCGTGAAGAAACACAGCAAACAACCCTGAATGGAGGTACGTGGCCTCTGAAAACGAAGTGGTGGCAAGCCCGGGACGAAGAGAAGGGGCAGACACCAACTAAAAAAAAAGACCACGGTGGAGACAAAGGGGACCAACTAAAACTCCCCGGATTCACTCCGACGGGTGCCATCAAACCTCGAGCCCGATTACGGACGAGTAGCTA
Source organism: Chiloscyllium plagiosum (assembly GCF_004010195.1). Classification (NCBI taxonomy): domain Eukaryota; kingdom Metazoa; phylum Chordata; class Chondrichthyes; order Orectolobiformes; family Hemiscylliidae; genus Chiloscyllium; species Chiloscyllium plagiosum. The sequence continues at coordinate 13,169,787 of NC_057751.1, forward strand.
TTCTTTCTTTTGAAAGAGGGACATAGATAGATAGATAGAGATAAAAGGCCAGGCTTCAAAAGTAAATAAGAAAAGTCGAACGGAAGTAACTGGAAAGCCAAACGGCGCCAAGAACCGGCAGCAGCGTCCATTACAAAACAAACGCACCCCCTCAACGAACGCGGGTAAAATGGCGGCCGCGCTTCACAACGGCCTCGTGTTCCAATATCATCACCACCCTCCCCCTCCTCAAACTGCCATAAAATATCAACTCCCATCATAAAACATGAAGGCGCGTACGGAATAGCTTCAGGATCGAAACGCCTGAAGACGGGCCAGATAGTTCGCGGTGGACAGGCAGTAAGATAACGTTCGGAAGCGATGCTTTCTTCGCTCCCTCTCTTTACCTGCGACTCTCCTCCTCGCCTCAACAGCACGACAGCGCCTACTAACGTCATCCGCCGGAAATAAACGGGATTGTGCCGTCAATCCCCCCCCCCCTCCTCCTCATGATCATTTAAAATCTTCCTCCGAAATCAATCATACGCACCGAGTAAACGACTGACAGAAAGCAAAAACAAAAATGCTACTCGTGTGATTTTTTTTAAAAAAACCTCATTTCACTCAACTATTTACGTTCAAAAAACTGCACCAGCCCACTCTGATTGGCTACAGCGACGAAAGCATACGTCAGTGATGTTTCACGGGCTTTGATTTTAAGAGGGGAAATACATTTCTTGCCTTACCGAATTCAAAAGGACGATCGTGCAAATGACCAGAACTGAGTTTTTCCGTTAACGGCGTATGGGGGGGAGGGCTTTTCTACAGATTATCCCGCTCTTTACCGCCGGTCATTGGTTTGAAGGACATACGGGCCGTTATTGGGCGGTGGCTGAGACGTCGATTGGTCTATAGCACTGTCAATCATTCGGTCTGATTTGCATGGTGTCGCGGTGAGGTCGTTCTCGCGACATTTGGCTGTCCAGGGAAGGAGAGTTTTAAGTTTTTTTTCACAGCTTGCTAGTTGTTGGTTCCAACAATTTTTCTCCGAAAACTGGCCCGGACTGTGATGTCTTTCCGGATTACTCTTTAACCCCCGCCGCTTCTTTTTCCGAGTGTAGCAAATTAGTAGAAAATGAGCTTCCTATTGTAAGTATTGGTCGGGTGACGTGCCTCACTCTGGCCCAGTTCGTCCATTCTTCCTGTTTTCGGTTCTACCTTTCTGGAAACTTTGGGCCTTGTAGGCCTCGGTTTCCTTTCTCTTCTCTTTCTTTATCCCCCACCCCCATGTCAATTTTCATCGCTATCGTCCTTAACTTTATTGCTGTTCTTTTCTATCTCACGCCGCTTTCCACTCATGTAACATATGATGTTAGGTTGAAGATTTTCCTGTTGAAATGTTGTCTTTCACAATAAATGGTGAGGATATTATTATTTGAGCGGTCTATCCAACAATGGGAGCCTCTGATGTACTTGGTACATCTTGTTGTCTGCAATCGGAAGTGGTGCATGTGAACATGGATTGCGGAAACAACTTAATAAGACTCATTTTTTACCCTGTTTTTGAAGATGTGAAGCCTCTGAAGGCTAAGATTTTTGCTGTATTTCATCATGGTGTAACTTAGTCAAGTCACTTCAACTAATTGCCTTAACTGCGAATACTTCACTTCTATTTTCTGATGGACATTAGCTGCGAACTGTGAGCATCTTGACCATTTTGTCTTGCCATCATCAGGACAAATAATTCTTTGGACGTTATTATATATTGGGACAGCTGTGGTGTTCTTGTTATCATTTAAGTCTTTTGATTTCCATCTTCAGTGATTCTGTTTTCATCTGAACCAATTTTGTGTGGCTTCATCCTTCTCAGATGACCAGTATCTTGATGAATCCTGTTGTCATTGGCCTACTAGACCATAGGGCTGCTGCTCTTGTTAGAGAGATGACTGATGATTTAATCCAAGTGTCACCACAGCTTAGATGAAGGGAGAGGCTGAGAAGCAGAGGCTTTCATGTTAACCTCACCTGCTGAGGGAATTAAAGCAATGAGAACAAACAAGGAATTTTGACTTCTCTATGTATCCAAGTACAGAATATTAAAATTAATTCATGTTGAGAAGCAAGAACCTCTGATTCCTATAACCCCAGAAATGATGAGGCCGAATTTCATTTCCTAACAGCGAATGAAGGGCATTAATCATTGATTAGCTAAACAAGGGTTTTGTAAACTTTTCATTGGTGAACGATTTCCTGGCGGACAACTACTGAATACTGGATTTAAGTTTGTGTTGCTCCTCCTTGTGGTGTTCCAATAAATTATGAAATCTCTTCTGCGATTCTTTCTATGCCTGGGCAGGCTTTTTCTTTGCAGCTACAAACCTTATCGGACCGTTGAAATATGTGGCTTTGACATAATTTAAAGGTAGTAGCTGTTCTACTATTTGGGGTATGAATCATCCAGTTATTAGAACATCACTGCCTATTTTAGCTAATGTATTTATGGTTATTTGCTTTATATCTGCACAGTCTCTTAGCTTTTTGAAAATGCCGTCTTTTGACGGGAATCAGTTGAGGGGACCAGTGGTGATGCTGCTTCACTCCCAGGATACAGCTGTTTTGGAAAGAGCTTCTTGCCACTCTTGGTGAAGATGATGAAACAAAATATCACAAGGATTGTTTGAACCAAACCGCTTGGTTGAAGGACAAGCATTTTGAGGGCAAATGGAATAAAAGGTTAAAGAGGTCGATTTGGATGAGGAAAGATGGTGTGGCAACAGTAGAACCTAAATACCTTGGACTGTTTGCATTGAATGTTTGTTGACATTTTTTATATACTACAGTTAACGGAAAAACACATGGAGATGAGATATGTACTTGCAGACATGGTCATTTCACAGGGTTGTGAGTAGTGGGAGGTGAATTTGGAGATGGTGTTCCCATACATCTACTGCCTTTGTCCTTCTAGATCAATGATTCTCAACTGTTTTTTTGGCCATGGCCCCCCAGCAGCTCTTCTCAGGTTCCTATTCAAACGGATACAATACAAACAGAAAATCATTTCTTATTGAACACCAAAGAAAGCTTGAACGTTCCGACATACTGGACAAAACTTAAAAAAGACTAGGCCTGATGTTTAATTTCAGGCAATGAGATCCTTGAGCTTGGTGCTTTTCTGCAAGTTTCATGATATTGGGCTCCAAATTAGACAGTGACAGTCGGATTTCGCCTCTTGTTGCGATGTCAATTCTGTTCCTGGATTTTGTTAAGGAAACTACCTTGCAGATTCTACTTTCAACGAGATATGTTCAAGGAAAGGATAAAAAAGGCCGAGCAAGCCATGCTGATCTTTGGATAATGAAGTATGGTGATAATGATTGGGAGAAACCTTGATTGAATACATTGACCCAGTACAGTCTGATTCGTGACTAACTCTGTAGGCATGCTGTGTGGGAGGAGCTTAAGCAATTGATTTACTAGGTGTGCCGAATTCAAATGGTGTGTTGGAAAGATATTATAAAGAGGAGGGAAACTATTGACTTCAATGAAGGTGGTTGCTTGGGTCTTTCATCTGTTCGGTTACGATGGCCCCCAAAAACCGTTGGGTCTTCCCTCCTCTCAGTTTTCAGTCTGTGGCCCCCTTCAAATGTGCCAGAGCCCCATATGGACCCCATTGCCATCATCTAGAACAGTCATTCTCAGTACGGTGGAAACTCGATTATCTGAATGAGATGGGCGGGCACTATTTCGTTCGGATAATCGATTATTCGGAAAATCGATTATTCGGAAAATCGATTTAAGTGCCTTCTGGGGCTTGGAGTTTTAAAGTCTGCTCCCCGTTCAGGAGACTCTCAGCAGCACACATTGCATGATACCCAGCCCCCAACACTGATGCTGCCTGAATTGCTGTGCTCTTCCAGCACCACTAATCCAGAAACTGCCTACCCCTGCCCAGCAATGCCCCCCCCCCCAACCCCTACTCCCCCACCCCCCAGGTCCAGCACAGCCCCCCAACCTGGTCCAATTCTGCCCCAGCACAAAGCGCGCAAGCCCCTGCCACCCCTCCCCTCTCCAGGGCATCCAGACTGCACACCAACAACAAGACTGCTGTAGCTGCCTTTGTGGGGTAAGTCTCCACATAGCGCTCTCTCTCTCACACAGACACAGACACACACACAACTTTTTACTGCAAATTTTTGACAGGTTCCACATTTGCCCTGCACATGACAATGTCGGAGAGATTATTCCTGGGAAGCGGGAGGGGGTTAGGGTACACCCCTCTGTAGAACTCCAGGGAAAGGGTGGGAGGTCAGTCATTTGGAGACTGTGTCTGTTTAATCACTGTAAACAAAAGACGCCATCACTGTTGGAAACACGTCTTTGATGTAATATTTCTATCAGGACCTCAAGATCTCCTTCGGGTAATCGATTTTCGGATAATTGGTATTCAGGCAATAGAGGTTCCGCTCTAGTGGGTTTGGAATGTGCTGTCCAAGGACCTGTGATTTTCTGCAGTGCACATACTACTGCTGAGTGTTGATGGTGGAGAAAATGAAGGACAGTCAAGCTGCTTTGTCCTGGATGGTGTCAAGCATCTTGAGTATTGTTGGAATTGCACTCATCCGTCGTACGTCTGACATGCGCCTTTATAGATAAGTGAATTTTCTTCAGTCGTCGGGTTTGAGAACTTGCATACACAACAGATAAAATTACAGGAGCCTTCAAAAAGAGCTTAAAAGCTTGTCTGCAATTAACTGATCTGTTTGAAAAAGTGAACATTTCATTTTCTCACTGACAACCACTCTTCCACCCCAAAAAAAAGTATTTTGTGTGAAGAATCGCTGGTGATGAATGATTTACTTGCATTTCAGTGGGAATCGAAGTAACAGAACTTTCAAACCAAAGAAGAACATTCCGGAAGGTTCCCATCAATATGAGCTGCTAAAGCATGCTGAAGCAACCTTGGGAAGCGGTAACCTTCGTCAAGCTGTTATGTTACCAGAAGGCGAGGATTTAAATGAATGGATTGCTGTCAATAGTAAGTGTCTGAAACTTGAATTTTACCTGTCTGTCTGCCCTTTTCTGAAAGTTTGAGTCCAGAGATCCTATTGCACACCTGTGAACCCAGTGGGACTTGAACCCTAGTCTCCTGATAGAGGTAGGGTCACTATAATTGCACTCTGACATTCCCTGCCCTACTTTTTCATCACTGTCATTGCCCCATATCACCTGCCTGGGTCCTTAACTCTAGAATGCTCTTGACAAAGCGTTTTTTAAGGCTTTCATTAACACCTATCACTTTGAACAATCTTCTTACATTCTTAATTAAGCATTTGGATGTCAACCTCTCTTGTGCAATGTTCTTGGGACATTGCACAAGATTAACTACTTGTAAACAGAAAGCATCTTTGTTTTCTATCTTACTGTTTCCCACATATGGCTTAAATTTGGCACTCAAGATGTATATTGTGCAAGGACGTGACTTTTTCTTGCAAAGGCTGTAAGAAAAACATGTAGTGAAGATGCAGCTTAACAGTTACAAAACTGAGACTTCCAAAAACCCATGTTTGTTATTTCCTTTATAAACTTCTGTAGAATTCAAACAATGCTTCATTTTTTTTTGAATGGTGGTCACCCTTTTTTCCTGTTATAAAACAGTACCTGAGCAATCTTTATCAGATTCTTTTTCCGTATTCTGTATTTATTTTCCATTCCCCAGTTTCCCTTTTTTAAAAGGAGTATTTGTTTAATTGTTCTGGAAGAGGTAAATCTGTTTCCTTGAATTAAGGGACAAAATTTTCCTGTCCTCAGATTGTTGGAGACTAGACATATGGCCGTCAGGCCCCTTCAGAAGTACTTGTGTGGATCCACATGGCAAGTTTTATCTTGTGATGATACATTCTAATGTTTCCTGGGTCCCTCTGTGAAAGGCTGTTAGTCTAAGCTGAAGTGCGAGACTTCAGACACTTTGTAGTGACTCAGGAATTTTTGATTGGCCACTTCAAGAACTAGACGACAATATCAGAAGTGACCCAACTTGACTCTCACACTCTTTGTTCTTCCCCTTCTCCTCCTTTCCAACAGACCACCCCATCTTCCCCAATCATCACCACCAGCAGTCTCAAAATGAGCACTTATTGTTGGTATTTATAAAATGACCACTTTATTTTAAATGTTAGTTTTTATATCAAGAGGTGCTAAAATGGACCAGGGCCTGAAATGTAATCAAAGTTTGATAACATCAGCATGGCCTCCAAACTAAAGTAGAAATGAATATTTAATTGTTTCTGGTTCTTTTATTTTCAGCTGTAGACTTCTTCAACCAAATCAACATGCTGTATGGAACAATAACAGAGTTTTGTACAGAACAAAGCTGTCCTGTGATGTCAGCAGGACCAAGGTAGGGAAGATCCTATACACCCAGAACAAAATTTTCCGAGAAATGATTAGATAAAATAAGGTTGATGGTGACAACATGCTGGAAGTATCTGTTAGACTCCAAAATGCTTCCAGCTGTCATGATGAAATGTTTTGCGAGCCCAAACATATCTTTCAATTTAATGACTAAAAAGTGAATAAGGACTTCGAATTTACACCGAGAAATTTAAAAAGCATCTTGTAAATTAACCAAGATTGGTATTGATTTTACCTTAAATGTTCAAATTCCAAAACTAATTCTAATAGTTGACATTTATTGGCCGCCTCCTGCTCAAGCTTTGTAATAAGTCAGGTACTGAACAAACTTGAATCTCATAATAATTGTACTAGAGACGAGGAACATTCAATTGTACGAGAGACGAGGAACATTCTTTTTATTTGACAATTCCTTTCTTCCTTTGTCTTTGCCCACCTTCCACCAAAGAACTTTTACAGAAGCATTGCAGTTTTCATCTTGTTAGGTAGTCTCTGTCCACTGGGTCAACTTATGTTACACAGGCATGGTCCCAATTAATCTTGGAGCTGCTGAGTATGAAGCACTACCTGTCAATTTAGATTACAGTGAATAGCTATGTAGTTTCAAACTGGAGGGATTTCTCATTGTTCAGCAGTCTGCATTGATTGGATTTGCAGACATTGATCTTCCTGTTTTCAATCTCTGTATTTAGTCAGAACAGCATAAAACACAGGAACTTGCATTTCCAAGACCCTGACAAGTAATGTGGTTTTGAGGCAGTTTCATAGAACTGAAGTAAGTTTATCTTAATTTAAATAGTGATTCCTTTTGAACTCTAATGCAGACAGGAAAAGACCATTTCTTTCAAAATCTCACTTTAATTTTTACCCCTCGTTTACGAACGATCTTTATTGCCACATTAATGTTCTGATGTTGCACCAGATGGAAACAAGCTTTTTGCTAATGTTGGTCCTTCAAGCTTTGGAGCCCTACAGTACAAAGACAGGCCCTATGGCCCAGACTGGTCAATACCAGCCAAAATGTCCATCCATGCAAAACCCATTTCCTTGCATTTGGCCCATGTCCTTCAAATCCTTTCCAATCCATATATTTATCCAAATGCCTTTTAACCGCTTCCACTGGCAGCTCATTCCATTTGTGTACCACCCTCTGTGTTAAAAAAAGAAGGTCCCTAAGGTTCCCTTTTATTCTTTCCCCTCTAACCTTAAACTGATGCCCTCTAACCCTCGAATTCCCCAACCCTAGCTAAAATTCTGAGTGCATTCACCCTATCCATGCCCCTCCTGACATAAACATCTCCCAGGTACCCCCTCATTCTCCTGCACTCTAAAGAGAGGTCCCAGCTTGTCAAACCTCTCCTTAGAACTCAGACCATTGAGTCCAGACAACATCCTTGTAAATTTCTTCTGCAGTCCTTCCAGCTTAATAAAATCTTTCTTATAACAAGGAACACAAACTGAACACAATACTGTGTACAGCACCGTGTATACATAACTTCCCAACTTCTATTCTCAGTGCCCTGACTGATGAGGGCAAGTGTGCCAAAAATCTCCTTCACTGCCCTATCTACCTGTGACTCCTCTTTCAGAAAACTGTGAACCTGAACTCCAAGGTGCCTCTGTTCCATTACACTCCTTAAGGCCCTACCATTCACAATGAAACTCCTACCTTGATTTGATTTTCCAAAATGCAAGACCTCACTCTTAAATATATTAAATTCCATTTGCCATTTCTTGGCCTACGTCCCCAGCTGATCAAGGTACTGCTGCAATATTTGAAAACCTACCTCGCTGTCCGTGATACCGCCGATTTTAGTGTCATCAGCAAACTTACTAATCATGCCCTGTACATTCTCATTCAAATCATTGATATAGGTAACCAACAGCATTGGGCCCAGCACTGACCCCTGAGGTACTCCACCATACACAGGCCTCCAGTCTGACAAGCATCCTTCCTACCATCAAGCCAATTGTATATCCAATTTGCCAGCTTGCCCTGGATTCCATGCAATTTAACTTTCCAGGACAGCCTACTATGTGAAACCTTATCAAAGGCATTACTTCTACAGCTATGCCCTCATCAACCTTCCTGGTCACTTCAGCAAAGAACCATAAGAAATTTGTCAGGCATGATCACCCACTCTCAAAGCCATGCTAATTATTCTTGATCAAACCATGTCTTTCCAAATGCATGTATATCTTATCCCTCAGAATCTTCTCAAGTAACTTACCCACCACAGATATTAGGCATACTCGTCTATAGTTCCTAGGCTTCTCTTTACAGCTCTTCTTGAATAATGGCACAAGATTCGCTACTCCTTCAAGTCTTCTGGGACCTTACCTGTGGCTATCGATGATGCAAACATATCAGCCAGGGCCCCTGTAAATTCTTCCCTAGCCTCTTGCAATGTTCTTGGATATGTTTGGTCAGGACCAGGAGATTTATCCACCTTCATAAATTTTAATACATCCAATACCTCACCTGCTGTGATATGGACTGTCTCCAAGATATCACCACTACCTTCCCCAAGTTCCCAAGTCTTCATGGTAAACACAGGAGAAATATTCTTTGAGAACCTCGCCCATCTCCTGCAGTTCTCCACATACATGTCCACTTTGGTCCTTGAGGGACCCTATTCTCTCTCTACTTATTCTTTTTCCTTTAATTTATTTAAAGTACCTCTTTGGATTACCTGAATTTTCTCACCCAAGGCTTTCTCATACCCCCCTTTTGCCCTTCTGATTTCTTTCAGTCAACTCATCTATTTTCTGTGTACCTCCAGGAATTCCCTTGAACCCAGCTGCCTGTACCTGAGCCACACCTCTTTTGTACTGCTCAATATCTCATCACCCAGGGTTCCCTATTCCTGCCAACATTGCCCTTCACCCTCACAGGAACATATAGGTATTGAACTCTATCTATCTCACTTTTAAAATCCTTCCACTTGCCAGAGGTCCCTTTGTCTGCAAGCTCCAGTCTAATTCCATCAAAATTCGCCTTGCCCCAATTTAGAACTTGAACCTGTGGGCCAGTTTTGTCTTTCTCCATAACTATTTAAAGATTAACAGAACAATGGTCACTGGTCCCAAAGTGCTCCTCCACTGTCACCTCAGTCACCTTTCCTGTCCTATTTCCCAAGAGAAGGTCGGGTTTTGCCCCTTCCCGAGTAGGATCCTCTACTCGGGCGACTCTCTGTGTGGAGTTTGCAGATTCTGCCCGTGTCTGCATGGGTTTCCTCCGGTGCTCCGGTTTCCTCCCACAATCCAAAAATGTGCAGGGTCGGTGAATTGGCCACGCTAAATTGCCCGTAGTGTTAGGTTAAGGTGTAAATGTAGGGAATGTATCTGGGTGGGTTGTGCTTCGGCGGGTCGGTGTGGACTTGTTGGGCCGAAGGGCCTGTTTCCACACTGTAAGTAATCTAATCTAATACTGCTTGAGGTAACTTTCCTGAATGCAGTTAACAAATTCCACGCCATCTAAGCCCTGAATGCTCTGGCAGTCCCAGTCTATGTTAGAAAAATTAAAATTCCTTATTACAAACACCCTATTGCTCCTGCAAGTCTCCCCAGTCTCCCTACATATTTGTTCCTCTAATACCCCTTGCCTATTTGGAAGTCGATAGTACAACCCCATTAAGGTCACCATCGCTGCCTGATTCCTAAGCTGCACCTGTAAAATCACACTGGATGAACCTTCAGTTATTTCACCTCTTCCTACTGCTGTGATACTTCCCTTCATAAAAAAAAATGCAACTCTCCCCTCCCCTCTTTCCACTGCCTCTGTCCCGCTTAAAGCACCTGTACCCTGGCACATTAAGCTGCCGGGAGAAAGTGAGGACTGCAGATGCTGGAGATCAGAGCTGAAAATGTGTTGCTGGAAAAGCACAGCAGGTCTGGCAGCATCCAAGGAGCAGGAGAATCGACATTTTGGACATGAGCCCTTCAGGTTCCTGAAGAAGGGCTCATGCCCGAAACGTCGATTCTCCTGCTCCTTGGATGCTGCCTGACCTGCTGCGCTTTTCCAGCAACACATTTTCAGCACATTAAGCTGCCGGTCAGGACTCTCCCTTAGCCATCTTGCGTAATGGCTATAATATCCCAGACCCACATACCTATCCATACCCCGAATTCTTCAGCATTACCTTTTAGTCCCCTTGCATTGAAATAAATGCAATTTAATCCAAAAGGCATTCTACGCTCCCTGTCGTGTTCTAGCTGACCTGTCTCTTCAACTTAGTATTTCTGATTACTGTATATCCCGTGAACCTCCTTGCTGTTGAGGAAACCAATCCCAGCTGCCCATCAAGATTAAACCCTCTCTTGCAACACTAGCAAACCTGGCCGCCACGGTATTGATTCCCCCTCCAGCTCAGGTGCAACACCTTCCTCTTGAACAGGTCACCTCCGCTCCAGAAAAGATCCCAGTGATACAAAAATCTGAATCCCTACCCCCTGAACCAATTTTTTAGCCACACATTCATTTGCCATATCCTCCTGTTCTTACCCTCACTAGCTTGTGGCACAGGAAGTCATCCAGAAATTATCACCAACAAAGTCTTGGTTTTTAACTTGCTCTCGATAATCACTGTGCAGGACCTCATCCCTATTTCTACCTCTCTCAGTTGTGCCAACGTGCACAATGACTTCTGGCTACTCTCCCTCTCCCTTGAAAACATTCTGCAGCCTCTCTTGAGACATCCTGGACCCTGACACCTGGGAGGCAATACACCATTCTGGATTCTGGTTTATGGCCACAGAATCAATCTCCTACTTGTACCCCTAAACATCGAGTCTCCGATCAGTAAGGTCTGGTTTACCTTTATCCTTTCTCGTTGTGCCCCAGAGCCAGACGTGGTGCCATTAATGTGGCTGCTGCTGCTTTCTCCGAACGGTCATTTTCCCTCCCCTTGTTTTCAAGGGAAATGGCCACAGGGATTCCTGCACTCTGTCTACTCCCTTTGCTTTTCCTGGTGGTCACCAACTCTGACTGCACCTTAGGTGTGACCACCTCACTAAAACTCTTACCTATGAAATGCTCAGTATCTCATGATCCTGAGTACATCCAGATCCAGCTCCCTAACACGGTCTCCCAGGAGCTGCAGCTGGGTGCACTTCCCACAGATGTTGTCATCAGGGATAATGGAAGTCTCCCTGTGCTTCAACATCCTGCAGCAGCAACACGTGCATATCTCCTCTCCAGGCCGGCAATGATTCAGGGTTTATTTTTCAGTTTACTAAACTTTCCTCTGTAAATCAGTTTCCCATCTTAATGCCCAGACAGGCATCCCTGCAGCCATAGCCAGGCACCCATTGGTGATCACCATGAGGTACTGTGGAACCCTGCAAATCTGAATGGTGTTTGTTTCCCTTTCACCTTGTTCTGAATAGTCTCTCCCTCCCAGTCCAACTCTAAATGGTCTTCCACTATCACAGTCTTGGAAGAAACCGTTGTTTTTGTTTTATTTCAGACATGAAGTCTACCATTTAGAATTTCTATTTATTTCCTTGGCCTTTTTCTGCCATTCTGATTGCATTGACTCTTGTGGAATAAAGTTCTATTTCTCAGAAACTGGTTGGGATATCTGGTGGCAAGGACGGGTTGGACCGAAGTCTCTGTTTCTGTGCTGTACATCTCTATGACTCTGTGACTGGCCTAACTGCCGTCTCACCTGCTGTAAAACTGAAAAGGACAATTTAAAGGACTTTACCTGGACTTTTTGCTGAGCCACTGCTCTCCAAAGCCCTACTTCTGAGTCTGCCACAACAAATTTAGCAATAGCACTTTTCGCTACCACTCAATGTTTTGTTTTAGTTAGAGGAGGAGGAAAGTTGGGTGGCTGGTGAGGTCCTCCTTCAGGTAGTGGTGACTGCGCAGATGCAAATCTTCACACTGACAGCCAATCTGCTTTGTCACAGTCATCTGCTAGTCCAAAAGTATGGCTTCAATTTTGAGATCATGTTGTACACAAGTCCTGTACTTCCTGATGAGTGGTAATAGTTTGTCCACACATATTCTCTTCTTTGTTGTCCTTCATATATATCAACTTTGATCAATTCATCCTGTCAGCCTTCTAAACTCCAGGGAATACAATTCCATTTTCTAATGTCTGCTTGTAATTTCACCCTTGGCATTCTTGGAAACATATGCCATAATCTCCAACTCGAGAACATCTTTCACAGAATATAATGTCCAGAACTGATAACAGTGCTTGGTTCTCTGTCTTCTTCACCCAAGATAGTTTTCACGAGTGAAAGACCTACAATACTTGTATTTCATGGGTGCAATGACTTCAACATTTCAGATCTAGAACATACCCCCTCAAATGGTTGGTTGTTCTACTGATAATCTGGAGAAGTAGAACTGTTCAAATATGGTTTTCTTCCAGCAGTAGAATCGTAGAGATACATAGCATGGAAACAGTCCCTTTGGTCCAACTTGTCCATGCCAACCAGATATCCTAAATAAATCTAATCCCATTTGTCAACATTTGGCCCATATTCTTCTAAACCCTTCCTATTCATATAGATACCTTTTAAGTGTTGTAATCGGACCAGCTTTCGCCACTTCCTTTGGCAGCTCATTGCATACCTGTGCAAAAAGGTTGCCTCTTGATCTTTTTCTTTTAAATCTTTCCCCCCTCACCTTAAACCCATGCTCTTGAGTTTCCCCAGATAAAATACCCTTAGCTACTCATCCTATCTATGCCCCTCATGATTTTATAAACCTGTATAAGGTCACCTCTTAGCTCCCAATGCTACAGGTAAAATAACCCCAGTCTATTCAGTCTCGCCCATTGCTCAAACCCTCCAACCCCGGCAACACCCTTGTAAATCTTTTCTGTACCCTTTCCGTTCACAACATCCTATAGCAGGGAGACCACAATTGCATGCAACATTCCAAAAATGGCCCAGCTGATGTGGCTGTACAGGACATGACCTCCCAACTCGTGCACTCCATGAAGACAAGAATATCTAATACTGATAAGATTTTTTTGTCTGTGATCTCTTGAAATTTACTATATAAAGAATTAAACTAAAAATGGAAATCTACAAAAACCATACATTTAAGCATCAGTAACAAAGACCTCCGTTAGTGGGTAGTTAAAGTTAAATTAAGCTTGGTCACATTTGTAACTAGCTTTTATCCTGAGGTAAAAATAAAAGGTGGTAATTTTGTAAACTTGAACAAGAACCAAATCATGAAGACATGTAAGTTAAGAGCGAATTGTGTAATAGATTGCCAGTGAGTCATATGGAGCGGAGGTCAGCTTGATATAAATGAGAAATTTTATTTCTGTGTCTCGCTCACTTAAATCCATGTTGAGTGGTAAAGGTCATGTGAGTTTTCAGAAGAGAAGCTTTTAGAAAATGAAGTGCTGTATTCGAAATGAGTCTTGATATTAGATTCAAAACCCTGTTGTGAAGGTAGTGTGAAAACCTAGGTCTTGATGATCCAATCAGTTTCTAATGGTCTCAACTGCAAACAGTATGGACCGTGCTTTGAAATTAGTTTAGATCTTTTTAGCTCCCAAATTTGAAACCATTCTTTTACGTGATTGCATGAGAAAGGATGCAGAGGAGATTGACCATATCTTATGTGCTTTGGAACTTTTCCACTGTTAACAAAAACTTGTTTTCCTTCGAGTAGCAAAAACTGAGGGTGGACTTGATTGAGGGGCTTAAGTAGGGGAAGATAGGAAAGAAAGTGTTCCCCTTTGTAGGATAATCCACAGTCAGGGTGCATAGATTTGAGATAAAGGCCGCGAGGTTCAGAGGGATTTCAAGAGGGTGATGGGGACCAGGAACTCCATTCTCTGAAAGAGTAGTAGAGGATGAGCCATCGCAGGATTAAAGTCTTTCGGTGATCTCTTGGAACTCATTAGGCTCTGGATCACATTATGGAAAATGTGGTGGGCAGGTGTTAGGTGATTGGGAATGCAACAAGCCAAAGGACATATTTCTGGATTTTAATGTTGCACAGAGCCTGAGATGCAACTTAGAAGTATGCATTCAGAAAGCAAATTTTTACTGCAATTTATTTCATGAGGCATTTCTGGAATGTGAGACATGACTGAGATCTGTCCACAAACATAAGTTACACAAATAGCCCCATGGCGTTTGAATGATCTAACGTTATTAGAAAGTGCAGTTTTTTCATGTATGTGGAATACATGTTAACACTTGTCGTTTACATTTTGATAATGCTCCAGTAAAAGAGTTCATAATTGTACAGACTATTTTTCTTTCATTTGGTAAATGCAATGTGTAATCATAAAGAAGCTAAAAGCATTTTTGGGTATTTTAATTATGATCACATTAGTTTCACACTTCATTGTATCTTGACTTACTCTTTTCTCTTTCACCTCTGCCTCTTTTCCTCAGGTAGTTTGATTCTATCGACTGGGATATAACTGTTGTAGTCCATTGATTTACTTGATAGCTCTTTCTTATATTCTACGCTTAACACGTGTTCCTAGATGTTGAAATTTGTAGTAGAATACATTCCACTTCAACAAGTAACCATGTTGGATGTCAGAGGTTGGTTTAAAATGAAAACCAAATGAATGTGATGTACATTCACCTCAAAAAAAATTAAAACTTCCTTAAGCTCACAGAAGGTTGAAGTGATTTCAGTTCATACATTTTCTGTTCACATTTTTAATTATTCTCAATTAGAGTTCCTTTTTCTTCTTGCTTTGATTCCAGAACTTGTTTCTCTGAGTTAATTTCTTCCTTAAATAACACACGTCTACATTATAGAACAAAGTTGGGAGTAAATATCTGGTAAACAGGGAGTAATGGAAAAGAGTTGAATATTTCTCAGTAGTACACGATAGTCCAGTTGATCATCTGATTTGTCTTGTGCTGTTTGATTCTTTTCCAACCTTTTCTTACAGTCACAATTGTTAAATGCTTTGGCAAATTATAACTGTTGTGCAATGTTTCAAGTATCGATTAAATAGATGTAAATGGAAGATGTGTGGACTGTTTGATTTTTTTGCCATCTTTATTACCACTGAGGATATTTGTTACAGATATGAATACCATTGGGCTGATGGCACAAATATTAAAAAACCAATTAAGTGTTCTGCTCCAAAATACATTGATTACCTGATGACATGGGTACAGGACCAGCTTGATGATGAGACCCTCTTTCCTTCTAAAATAGGTGAGCCATTTTGTTTCATCTGCGTAGGAAAAGTGAGCAATGCATTCTCCTTGAAATAAGCAATGATCAATCAGTAGTACCAGAAAATGGTTTTACATTTTTGGTTGGCACTACACTTGCCCTCTTGTGCCACGATTAGCCACATGTCTGACATATCTCTTCTCCATCCCCTTTCCCCTGTCTGGAATGTGAAACAGCTCATGCAGTTATGATTAGAAACTACAGTTGTTTCGTTCCATTGTCCTCACAAATAAAATCATATTAGCTGACTAAAAGGCAAAGCTTCTGTCTGATTAAATTCTCTTAGTTTGAATTTATGAGCTTGGAGTTTTAATTGGTGAACTTGACATCTAGGACTGCAAGAGGAAACATCTTTCCCGGGAGAAGGGAAGGGGACAGAATAGAAAAGTACTCGTGGTAGGGGACTCGATAGTTAGGGGAATCGACAGGAGATTTTGTGGTCAGGATCAGGATTCCCGGAAGGTATGTTGCCTCCCTGGTGCCTGGGTCCGGGACGTCTCCGATCGGGTGTATAAGGTTCTAAAAGGGGAGGGCGAACAGCCAGAAATCGTGTTACATATTGGCACTAATGATATAGCCAGGAAAAGGATTGAGGATATAAAAAGTGATTTCAGGGAGTTAGGATGGAAGCCGCAAAGCAGGACGAACAGAGTAGGGTTGTCTAGTTTACTACTGGTGCCACGAGATAGCGAGGTGAGGAACAGGGAGAGGGCGCAACTTAACACGTGGCTGCGCAGCTGGTATAGGAGGGAGGGCTTCAGATATGTAGATAATTGGGATGCCTTCTGGGGAAGGTGGGACCTGTACAAGAAGGACGGGTTGCATCTGAACTGGAAGGGGACCAATGTCCTGGGTGGAAGGTTTGCTCGAGTAGTTCGAGAGGGTTTAAACTAGTATGGCAGAGGGATGGGAACCTGAGCTGTATACCGTAGGTGAGAGTTAATGCAGATGAGGCAATAGCAAGAGGTAGACCAGCTAGTGGGAAGGATTTTCTTAGGAAGGAACCAAAGGATCAGTTAAAGTGTGTTTGCATTAACGCAAGGAGTATCAGGAATAAAAGTGATGAACTTAGAGCATAGTACCTGGTGCTATGATGTTGTGGCCATAACAGAGACATGGGTTTATCAGGGGCAGGAATGGTTGCTAGATGTTCCAGGGTTTAGAGCATTTAAAAAGAATGGGGAGGGGGGAAAAAGAGGAGGGGGTGTAACACTACTAATCAGAGAGGGTATCACAGCTACAGAAGCTTCCATTGTCGAGGAAGATCTGCCTACCGAGTCAGTATGGGTGGAAATTAGGAACAGCAAGGGAGCAGCCACCTCTTAAGGGTTTACTACAGGCCCCCCAATAGCAACAGGGAGATTGAAGAAAGCATAGGTCAGCAGATTTTGGAAAAGTGTGGAGGTAGTAGGGTTGTTGTAATGGGTGACTTTAACTTTCCCAATATTGATTGGAACCTCCTTTGGGCAGAAGATTTGAATGGAGCTGTTTTTGTAAGGTGTCTTCAGGAGGGCTTCTTAACTCAGTACGTTGACAGGCCAACGAGGGGAGAGGCCATTCTAGACTTGGTGCTCGGAAACGAGCCGGGGCAGGTATCAGATCTTGTGGCGGGAGAGCATTTTGGTGATAGTGACCACAACTGCCTCACATTCTACATAGCTATGGAGAAGGAGAGGATTAAGCAAAATGGGAGGATGTTTAATTGGGGAAGAGGAAACTATGATGCGATTAGACATGTGTTAGGAAGCATGGACTGGGAGCAATTGTTCCATGGTAAAGGCACTATAGACATGTGGAGACTGTTTAAGGAACAGTTGTTGTGAGTGATGAATAAATGTCCCTCTGAGACCGGCAAGAAAGGGTAAGATAGAGGAACCTTGGATGACGGGAGCGTTGGAGCGTCTCGTCAAAAGGAAGAAGATAGCTTACATAAGGTGGAGGAAGCTAGGGTCAAGCTCCGCTCTAGAGGATTACAGGCAGGCGAGGAAGGAGCTCAAAAATGGTCTGAGGAGAGCCAGGAGGGG
>NC_057751.1:13188155-13305884 GCF_004010195.1 Chiloscyllium plagiosum
AAGCCCTAAATGTGTTTTTTGCTTCTGTCTTTATGAAAGAAACTAACTTTGTAGTTAATGAAACCTTTGAAGAGCAGGTGTGCATGCTGGAATGGATAGAGATAGAGGAAGCTGATGTGCTGAAAATTTTGTCAAACATTAATATTGACAAGTCGCCAGGCCCGGACCAGATTTATCCTCGGCTGCTTTGGGAAACGAGAAATGCGATTGCTTAGACACTTGCGAAGATCTTTGCATCCTCGCTCTCCACTGGAGTCATACCTGAGGACTGGAGAGAGGCAAATGTAATTCCTCCCTTCAAGAAAGGAAATAGGGAAATCCCCGGCAATTACAGACCAGTAAGTCTCACGTCTGTCGTCTGCAAGGTGTTAGAAAGGATTCTGAGGGATAGGATTTATGACCATCTGGAAGAGCATGGCTTGATTAAATGCAGTCAAAATGGCTTTGTAAGGGATAGATCATGCCTCACAAACCTTACCGAGTTCTTTGAGGATGTGACTAGAAAAGTTGATGACGGTCGAGCTGTGGATGTGGTGTTATGGACTTTAGCAAGGCATTTGATAAGGCTCATTCAGAAGGTCAGGAGGAATGGGATACAGGGGAACTTAGCTGTCTGGATACAGAATTGGCTGGCCAACAGAAGACAACGAGTGGTAGTAGAATGAGAATATTCTGCCCTGAAGTCAGTGGTGAGTGGTGTTCCACAGGGCTCTGTCCTTGGGCCTCTACTGTTTGTAATTTTAATTAATTGGATGAGGGGATTGAAGGATGGGTCAGCAAGTTTGCAGACGACACAAAGGTTGGAGATGTCATTGACAGTATAGAGGGCTGTTGTAGGCTGCAGCGGGACATTGACAGGATGCAGAGACGGGCTGAGAGATGGCAGATGGAGTTCAACCTGGATAAATGCGAGGTGATGCATTTTGGAAGGTCGAATTTGAAAGCGGAGTACAGGATTAAGGATAGGATTCTTGGCAGTGTGGATGAACAGAGCGTTCTTGGTGTGCAGGTGCAGAGATCCCTTAAAATGGCCACCCAAGTGGACAGAGTTGTTAAGGAAGCATATGGTGTTTTGGCTTTCATTAACAGGGGGATTGAGTTTAAGAGTCGCGAGATCTTGTTGCAGCTCTATAAAACTTTGATTAGACCGCACTTGGAATACTGCATCTAGTTCGTCATAGTTTTAAGCTGGTTGGAGGAAAGTATAGAGGGGATGTCAGAGGTGGGTTCTTTACACAGAGAGTTGTGAGAGCATGGAATGCATTGCCAGCAGCAGTTGTGGAAGCAAGGTCATTGGGGACACTTAAGAGACTGCTGGACATGCATATGGTCACAGAAATTTGAGGTTGCATACATGAGGATCAATGGTCAGCACAACATCGTGGGCTGAAGGGCCTGTTCTGTGCTGTACTGTTCTATGATGGTCTTGTTCCATTCTTCTCCCTGGTCACCCACGAACTGCAGTTTTTGTTCAAGTTGTGATGTCTCTTCAAGTTGATTTTTAGCATTAACTATTAAAATGTACAGTTGATTTTATAAATCTGAATCTTTGAAGCTTTTCCATGTTATAATTCATGATAACTGTTACATTGCAGGAGTGCCCTTCCCTAAAAATTTCATGTCTGTGGCCAAGACCATTCTTAAGCGTCTCTTCAGAGTTTATGCTCATATTTATCACCAGCATTTCGACTCTGTGATGCAGCTTCAGGAAGAGGCCCATCTTAATACTTCCTTCAAGCACTTCATATTTTTTGTTCAGGTAATATGTTCTCCATCACATTTCAGTGCACCCTTTATATTGCTGACCTCAGGAATTTAAATATTAATGTATACTACATTTCATCTGTTGTGTATACAATCTAGTCACCAGTTTGAGTTGTTAATGTTATGCAGATTGCACAAGTTGAGGAAGTATAATATCATGATGAATTCCAGGATGAATTTCAGATCTGGAATCAGTACGCCACAGGGTTTCTTTGTCTAATGTAGCATGAACTCTTCCCGTTCACCTTTTTCTATTCTCTACATTGACCTTGTTTATTTTGCCCCGCTATGTGCAGTTCTGCATTGAACTTGTTAAATTTGAGAACGCTTGCAGTACAGATCTATTATCGAGACAGAATGCTGATGACCTCAATGGTGTTCATCATTGTGTCCTTGTTTCCAAAATACAGTTGTATTATACAGTAAGATGATTGACATCGTTGACCAAATTGAGGAAGACATGAAAATATCTCTTTCCTGGAATCAACAAAGCCAAAACTAAATTTGTGCATGATAATGACTATAGGAAGGCTTCTATTTCCTCTAGGTGATGAGTTTGTTTATGTTTTGATGTGCACACACACAACTGCATCACATGCTGCAGTTAGTAATGTGCCATTTCTACATTAAATTATCCCAAGAAACACACAAAATAGGAGCTGTAGTCAACCATTCAGCCCTTAAAGCCTGCTTCACCATTCATTATAATCATATCTGATCATCCAAATCTTCTTTTCCCCCGATATCCTTCTGATGTCTTTAGCCCCAAGCGCTTTATCCAAATCCTTGAAATTGTGCAGTGTTTTGGCCTTGACTGTTTTCTGTGGTAGCGAATACAATAACTAACCACTCTCGGTAAATAAATTTCTCAGCTTAGTCTTCAGTTTCCCACCAGCTGCAAAAATTGGGAACATCCTTCCTCCATCTGTGCTGTCCAATCCTATTAGGATTTTATCATTTTCTGTGAGATCCACTTCCACACCCTCAGTTCCTCCTGCTTTTAACTCCAGTAGATATAATCCTACCCGATTCAACCCTTCCCCATATGTCAGTCGTGCGATCCTAGGAATGAGTGGGATACATCTTTTGCTGCCCTCAGATAATGAGACCAAAACTCTGCACAGTATTCCAGATGTGGCCTTACCAAGGTACTTTCAAGTTGTAGCATAATTTCACTGCTCCAGAACTGAAATTCTCTTGTTTTGAAGTCCAGCATAGCATTTGCTGCCATGATCATTTGGTGAATCTGCATGCGTGTTTTCAGTGACCGGTGGATGAGAACACCCAGTTCTCAGCACATTCCCTCAAACAATTTCTAGCCATTCAAATAATAATGCACCTTGCTACCAATGTAGATCACCTCACATTTATCCACGTAATACTGCTTCCTCCTCACAACTCACCCTCCCACCCAATTTTGTGTCATTTGCAATTTGGATAGAGTACATTTATTTCCTCCTTCTAAATATTAATGTGTATTCTGAATAGCAGGGCCTTAGCACTGGTCCTGCAGTCCCCCACGAGTCACTGCGTGCTATTTAGAAAAAGTCTTGTTTATTCTTCCTCTTTTTGTTTCCTGTCTGCCAACTAGTTTTGTTGAACTGAATACACTGACCCAATTGCATGAGCTTCAATTTGACATGGTAACATCTTCCACAGTACCTCTTCTGACAACCTCGAAGAATTCCAGGAGACCTGTCAAACAGTTTTCCCTCTCTTATACGTATGCTGACTCTGACTGATCTTACCATTGCGATCCAAGTGCACAGCTATTAAACCTATGACAACGGACTCTTGTAATTTTCCCCGTTGCCGATGTCAGGATGACTGGTTTATAATTCTTATTTTACTCTTAGCCTCCCTCTCTCTCTTCAAATAGAGAAGCTGCATTAGCTACCCTCTAATCTGTAGGAAGTCTTTGAGTCCAAAAAATCTTTGAAGATGACCACCAATGCATGCATTATTTCTAGGGCCACTTTTTTTTTGGAATATAGATTATCACACCCTGGATTGGCCTTTTATCCCATCAATTTCACCAAAGCTATTTTCCTACTCGTATAAATTTCCTTCATTCCTCCTCCTCATCATTAAATGCTTTGTTTCATATTTCTGGTCTGTTATTTGTGTCTTCCTTTGTGAACACAGACAAAAGTAGGTATTCATTTGGTCAGTATTTTCTTTGTTCTCCATTACAAATTTCCATGTTTATGATTGTATGGTTATCTACATTTTGTATTTACCAATCTATCTCTTGTCATGTTCCTATAGAAACTTTGACAGTCAGTTTTTAACATACCCACAAATTCATTCTTGGACTCAATTTTCTCATTTGGAATGAATACTTTTGTCTTCCTTTTCTGAATTCTGAACTCCATTCGTCAACTTGTTTTTGTTTTAGAATCAATTTGTATGCCTCTTCTTTGGATCTAATACTGTGTCTGGTTTCCCATGGTTTATCCAAATTTGCCTTTTTTTACTTCTGTGCTTGGCATGAGTGAACAATTGTTGCACTTCACTTGGGCTCTTTGAATGTTTGCCATTGCTTTTGCATCACTATCTGTTTATGTCAACACCTCTTGCCATCCCAATTTTCTCCATTTACACTGAGAATCCTAGTCTCAGAATCAACTGCATAACTGTCCAAATTAATCAATCCTATTATGATCACTCCTCCCAAAAGGGCCTTGTACAACCAGTTTGCCAAGTATTTCTTTCTCATTACACTACCAAGTCAAGGATGACATTTTTACTAGGTGGTTTCTCAGTGTATTGGTCCAAAAAACCATCATGTAAAGACTCCCAAGAAGTCCTCCTCTATGGTATTGTAACTAATTTGCTTTGCTTAGATATATGGAGTTTAAAGACACCCATAATTACATATAAGTTTGTTGGATGCATCTCTATAGACAACTGCCCCAAAAAATTGTTGCCCTTAGCATTTCTCAGTTCTATCCATAAAGAAGCCTCACTAACATCTTGTACAACCTCAACATAACATCCCAACTTGTATACTCAAAGGTCTGAGCATTGAAGGCAAGTGTGTTAAATTCCTTCTTAACCACCCTATTTATGACACAGACTTCAAAGAATTATGCATCTGAATCCCTAGGTCTCTCTGTTCTACAACACTACCCAAGACCCTACTTTTATATAAGACCTGCCCTTGTTTTGCATTTCGGTAAAACAAATCATACATTAAAATAAATTAAACTCTATCTGCCACACATTAGCCCTTTGACCCAATTGATCAAGATCTTTTTAATCTCAGATGACGTTCACTGTCACTGCACGACCAATTTTGTTTTCATCTGCAGACTTCGTAACCGTACCTTCTACATTTGTATAAATGACAAATAAAAGTGGACCCTGCACCAATCCCTGTGGAACATCACTGATCACAGGATTCCAGGCTGGAAAGCAACCATCCACCACTCTCTGTTCTTGACTTTAATTCCCCTTCCTTTGATTTCCTGGTTCCCATTTCCATGCCATTTAACGCCTCCCAACTACTCTCTCGCTATTACTCTACACGTCAGTCTCTTTTCTGCTCAGATGTAACCCATCCAGTTTGACTGCTCCACATCCTGTAGAACCAGTCCTCATTCCTCAGGAATCTGAAACGGTCCCCTGCGGACCATCTCTTCAATCACATGTTTATCTGATGTATCCTGCTATTTTGACTTTGACTAACACATGACACTGGTGGTAATCCTGAGATCACTACCTTGGAGATTCTTTTTCCTGATTTACTTCCTTACTCCCATTTTTCTGCTCTTGGGGCGTATGTGTTTTTTTTTCTTTTGTAACTGATATGATATATACCAAGACCACTGTTTACTCTGCCCCTCCAGAATGTTCTGCAGCTGCTCTGAGACACCTTTGACACCAGCATCAGGGAGGCAACATACCATGAACAAAAACAGAAATTGGTGGAAAACTCAGCAGGTCTGGCAGCATCTGTGGGGAGAAAACAGAATTAACATTTCGGGTCCAATGATCCTCCTTCGGTTCAGTTGTGGAGGGTCACTCGATGTGAAACATTACCTCTGCTTTCTCTCCACAGATGCTGCCAGACCTGCTGAATTTTTGCAGTAATTTCTGTTTTTGTTTGACTTCCAGCATCTGCATTTTTTGTGGTTGTTTAGTGAGCCAATATACTGGACAAGAGTCTTATTTGCAGGCAAAGAAATCTCTGTCTATTCTTTTTACAATTGAATCCCATGGAAGTATTGCATTCACACATTTGTTGTTTGTCCTATATGCAGCAGAGTCAACCATGTTGCATTGATTTTGAATGTTGCTCCATTCCTCTGAAAGGCCACTCCTGTCAACAGTATCCAAAGTGGTATATCTGTTTTGTAGGGGAACAGCCAAGACATTCGTGCACGACCTGCCTGGTTCTGTTGCTCAACCTAGTGGTTACCCATTTCCTTCCTGCCTGTGGAGTCTGAGCCTGTGATGAGACTACCACTACTACCACTAGCACAACCCCCCCCCCCCCCCATATGCTTTCAACGATGTTCCATAGGGCCCCCGCAGCCTCTTCAGCTCTAAAACAAAGGCTTCAGGAGATCATTCTTGCACGTAGGCTGGCTGTGGGGACTCAAACTGTGCCCAAACACCCACACCACAGATTTCAGTGCTCTTGCCATGATTTACCCCTTGAAATTAAATGTTTATAAATTTAAGAATAAGGAGTAAGCCATTCAGGACTGAGATGAGGAAGATTTTCTTCACTCAAGAAAACCTGTGGAATTCTTTACAACAGAAAGCTGTTGGGATACGTTTGTTAGATATATTCAAGAGTGAGTTGGGAGTGGCCCTTGTGGCGAAAGGGATCAAGGGATATGGAGCGAAAGCGGGAGTGGGATACTGAAATTGTATGATCAGCCATCATCACATTACAGGCTCAAAGGGCCAAATAGCCTACTCCTACACCTATTTTCTATGTTTTGGAAGATGCATTATTTTAAATACTTGTGGGCCCTTATTCACTGGTTATCTTTATTATGCCATGTAATTTTTACCAACTATAAAAGGACCAAAAAAAAAGCAAAAAGTACCTATTCCCCTCTGCAAGGAATTCCCACTGTTTTAAATTCCAAAAAAACACACACACACTGGCTGTGCTCTGCCCTGACTGGTCTTGTGGAGCTTGTCAGTAGAGATGCATGAATACCAGAAGGAGTGTTCATCTATCCATTTTTCGCAATGGATAAATTGAGCAAAAACATCCCTCTGCTGTTTTGGGGAAGTACTGTCGAGAAAGTTACAGCCAGAATCTTTCTTAACTTGCTCTTTTTCGATCAATTCAACTTGGTTTGCTTTTAAAAATTAAACTTCACTGTCAGAAAAGTCTTATTCTGGATGTCAACATATCCCTGCATCTCAAAATTGCTTCCTCTGATGCAACAACAGCATTAGACAAGGATAATTTTCAAGTCAAAACCGACATTGCTGGAGAAACTCAGCAAATCTGGCAGCATCTGTGGGGAGAGAAAGAGTTCATGTTTCAGGTCTGGTATGACTTGTGTAAAACTGAGAGGAGCTGGTTCATGCCGGTTTCCACGCTTGTGAACAAATGGGAGAATGATTACTCTGATTCTGAGTGGAACAGATGGTGACAGTGTCCACAGCAAAGGCCAAAGGAAGGACCAATGGTGGTGAAGGAGCAGTATAGTTGTGAACTAGTGGAGGTGCTAGGTGTTGAAATGAGAAAATTCCAGGTGTTAAAATGACAAAATTAATCCACTCAGGAGGCGATGGCCGAATGATATTATCACTAAGCTATTTAATCCAGAAACTCAGCTAATGTTCTGGGGACCCGGGTTTGAATCCTGCCAGGGAGGACAGTAGAAATTGAATTCAGAGGGGAAAAAAAATCTGGAATTAATAATCTACTGATGACCAGGAAACCATTGAGGAAAAAATCCATCTAGTTTACTAGTGTCATTCAGGGAAGGAAATCTGCCATCCTCACCTGGTCTGGCCTATATATGACTCCTGACCCACACCATGAGTTTGATTTTTCAATTGCTCCCTGAAGTGGCCAAGCAAGCCATTGAGTTGTACTAATCGCTACAAAGTCTCTTCAACGGCAAATAAGTATTGGCGATAAATGCTGGCCAGCCAATAATGCCCATAAACTATAAAGAAATAAAAAAACTCAGTAGTGAGCAAAGTCAACAAGGCACAATCTAAACACAGCAGGAGTGTTGTAATCAAGTGAAGGACGGTGATTGTGTGATACAATTGTTGATCTTGAATCCCAAAAGCTGTAAAGTGGTGAAGTTTTTTAAAAAAAAAACCATTGTGTTCTTTCTCCAGCTTGCATTGAGCTTCATTGGAACAAGTTTTAGTTAAATGGGGTTATCAAATGAAGCATTTTACTTGAAAGTGTCCTTAAGAGCCCAGGGATAAGTCTGTATAAATCTGTTCAGCTCACGTAGAGCTTTGAGACTTGAGGAATCATTCATATTTTTGTTCCAATAGCATATACTTCAGCTTTTGGTTGGTTTATTTCTGCTAATATTTTTGACAATCCATCTTGTTCTGACTAAGTTTTCTCCTCTTCCCTTTCAGGAATTTAATTTGATTGACAGGAAAGAGCTTGCTCCACTCCAAGATCTAATTGAAAAGCTTGGATCAAAAGACAGATGAATGTTCTTCAAGAATTGAAACCATTTTTTCCACATCAGCGTGATCTTAGTGCTTCTCTTTTTCTACCTTCAAGATCCCCATTTCCTGCACATACACAGTATGATGTGTGATCATTGTGAGCATGCTCTGTGGAAAAATCCATTGTCTCTGTAATTGTTAAATAGTACTTCAATATTTAGGATGAATAACCTTTGGATAAACAAGTCAATAAGCTGTTGGTTCTAGCCAGATGTCAGTGTTCTGAAGACATTGCCAATCAGCCATGTTGAAAGATTCAAAGGTGCCCAAACATTCTACATGATCATTTAAAGGATATGGCAGTATTGATTTTGTTTTCCTCTAGGTGTGACTAGCAGACTTAGCAAAATGTGTTGGTTAAAGCATGCTAAAGACATTTAGGGAGGAGAAAACTATTGCTGCGTTAGTTTGATACTCAGATTCTTGATGGATGGGTTTGTAGTTTGGATTCCTGGTTTCTGCATGCTCCATCTTCTTGTGCTTTTATTTGAGGAAACATGGAAAACTAATTTGATTCCTGTCCTCAAATTAAAAGCAAACTGGAACTTGTGCAGATTGAATGTATGTTTTGAATGGGTTGATTTGCAGTGTGACTGCAGGTTGTTCACACTGCAAATAGATCAATTAATTGTAGACTAGTTAATTGTACACAGTCTCTAAATGTACTTCTTGGATTTAAAAGACAGTGGAAAAACTTTTGTACTTTGTTGATGCATACATATACATTTATACATTAATCTCTAATGATGTTAAAGAAGCTTTGATTCAGTGGGGCATGTTTTCCATGTCTTAGGCTGACAGTACAGCAATTTGAAGTTGAGAAATTTTCAAAATCTTTACTCTAAATTACTCTACTTAGGTTTCAGTTAATTGCTTCACAAGAGTGATTGGTTTTAAATTGAAGGCACATGTTCAAATTGTTTTGCTTGAAGAATGTTAGAGTAGGACAGTGACATACAAGAGAAAGTACCACTAGTTGATGTTTTTTTAACCTTCAAAAATTGCCTATGAAATACATGTACCGAGCTGTCAATATACTGTCTGTAACCAGCTGATGATTGTAAGAATTTACTGTTGTCATTTAAACGTTTTTCTATTGTTTGGTTTCTGACAATGCATTTTCTGAACCACTTTTTGGAATTTCTAAATCGCCAGTCAGTTTGACTCTTGTGACTGTAATTTTGGATTATATCACAGAGCATGTACGATTGCATATTGTGAAAACTGTGTTGCCTTTATTTCTTATGTTATTAGATGCACTTTGGGGACTGTGCCCAGTTGCCTTAACTAGACTACTTTTTCAAAACTTGGTCAGTCATGCTTTAATATTGAATATTTTTTTTAATGTTTTTACACACAAGGTGAATAAGAAACTTTGCAGCAGGATATAACTTTTTAACCTGTGATTGCATAATAGCAATAGTCATGGGGCAAGGGG
Source organism: Chiloscyllium plagiosum (assembly GCF_004010195.1). Taxonomy (NCBI): domain Eukaryota; kingdom Metazoa; phylum Chordata; class Chondrichthyes; order Orectolobiformes; family Hemiscylliidae; genus Chiloscyllium; species Chiloscyllium plagiosum. The sequence goes on from NC_057751.1 coordinate 13,198,036, forward strand.
GTCTTTTTTTTTAAGAATCTAGCAATAATGTGCTTTAAGTAAATGGCATTTTTTTTTATATTTTTAAATATCATTGTCCAAATATGGGTGACTACTGAAAATAACCACCTGCTAGGTCTAAGCATTTTAAATTGTATTTTGCTGCGGTCAAAGCTCTGGAATAGTTTCCCTGTTTAATGGTTGAGAAGAATTGAACAGTCTTGGCATTTAAGTCACTTGCATTCTTATTATCAAGTATTGCTGTTAGTTCTTTTCTGTTGAGCACAATAAAAAGGTTGAGGAGGTTTACAACTGAACTCCAAGTTTGAAGTACAAGTTGAGTGAAATTTTGTTAATGTTAGGATCTTCTTAATTTCACAAACCAGGAAGAATTCCAATTTTTCAATCATAATGTATCCAATGAACTATCCTGTACAAAAGCTTCCTTCAACTTTGGTTATTATCATTGTAACCATGTTCTCCGTGTGGTCATTTCATATCATGTAGGATTGAGAACTGGAAATTAAACTGTCCATTATGCAACTGAAGAGGCATACGATGGAATTACAAGAGTTCAGAATGAATTTAAGGGTGGGAGAATTTATCTTACCTAACCAATTCAAGATCAACAATGATTGTTCACTTTATGAATGAATATTAATCCAGCATAATTGTCTTTCTGATCGATGAACTAAAGTTATACGGATGAAGAACACTTTTCTATAATGTGAATCCTGACTTGCAAGTCAGGGTGGAATACATTTTTATGACTTTAAAAGCTGTATTGTAAATCTTGACTTTTCTTTCTAACAGAAATCTAGGATTGAATAACTACCACTTCTGAATTTTGGTACAGTGTAATTTATATAGAATATAGATTCCCTACAGTGTGGAAACTGTAGCTTCGGCTCAACAAGTCCTCACCAACCCTCCGAAGAGTAACCCACCCATTTCCCCAATCCTACTACTCTACATTTACCCCTTACTAATGCATCTAATGTACATGCCCCTGAACACTATGGGCAATTTAATATGGCCAATTAACCAAACCTGCACATCTTTGGATTGTGGGAGGAGACCGGAGCACCCTGAGGAGACCCACGCAGACACAGGGAAAATGGGCAAACTCCACACAGACAGGCGCACGAGGCTGGAATCCCTGGCGCTGTGAGACACCGTGCTGCCCATTCCTAAGGTGAGTCCATGTCTGGCAGGGACTGGATAATTAGGGAAGGACGTAATGAACATTTTTTTTTGACTGGAGTTACACTTAAAATGTTTCAAACAATGCTTAATGCTGCAGCAATGTAAGCTATAAAGTGGTAAATTCAAAAACTGCATACTGTTGAGAGTTCTTCCACTGAAGTGAATCAGCATTCAATGCTTTTTAACACGTACATTCTAGAAGTTTTCGGAGTGCCCATGATTTGAAAGGAAAACTTATTTGTAAAGCATAAGCTTGAGTTAACTGTTCTGATACCAGGTGGCTTTTGTTGAATGGTGGCCGGATGCAGTTTTTGTTTTGATACATGTCAGAAAAGGTATTTATGGTTGATTATTGTATTGTCAGCTTGTGTAGTGCTGTTCTTGGAACGGTAGAATTCTATTCTTTATGCAAGAGGGAAGAGCTAGAATTGCTTAACCTTTCAAATCCTCTACACTAAGATAAATGACTGAAGTAGAATACAGCAATCTCAATCCAGTTGATGAGGTGTCGTGTTTTGATTCTCCTTGTAGAAAAAGGTGATGTTACACAGATATGAAGCTAAACATTGTTTCAATCCAGTTTTAGAAATATCAATAGTTTGGGCATGTTTGTCTGCAGAGCCTCATGGCAATAGTGATGATGGTTACAGGAAACTAGTGTATGTTTGTAATTAACACACGAGTAATGTTCTTGAATTTACATTGTTGATACATAATTTGGATGGTTTAAACTGAGCTGAATAAGGTGCACTCTGGATTATTTTGCCTTTGTACGTGAGGTTTAGTTGAAGTTCATATTTTCACTTGGAGAGTAGTCAGAATTATGTTGAACTTAAGAGTGGTTTTCAAAACATGGCACATGAACTTGTACAGCATTTAGAGTCATAGAGGTGTACAGCACGGTAAAAGACCCTTTGGTCCAACTCGTCCAAGCCGACCAGATATCCCAACACGATCTGGTCCCATCTGCAAACACCCGGCCCATATCACTCCAAACCCTTCCTTTTCATATCCCATCCAGATGCCTTTTAAATGTTGCAATCATACAAGCCTCCACACTTTCTCTGGCAGCTCATTCCATACACATACCACCCTCTGGGTGGAAAAGGTTGTCCCTTAGGTCTCTTTTATATCTTTTCCGTCTCACCCTAAACCTATGCCCTCTAGTTTTGAACTCCCCCACCCCAGGATGTTTGTCCGATTCATGCCCTTCATGATTTTATAAACCTCTATAAAGGTCACCCATCAACTTCTGAAGCTCCAGGGAAAATAGCCACAGCCTATTAACCTCTCCCGAGAGCTCAAATCCTTGTAAGTCTCTTCTGAACTCTTTCAAATTTCACAACGTTTTTCCAATAGGAAGGAGACCACAATTGCACGCAATATTCCAAAAGTGGCCAAACTAATGTCCTGTACAGCCACAACATGACCTCCCAACTCATGTACTCAATACTCTGACCAAAGGAAAGCATACCAAACGCCATCTTCACTATCCTATCTACCTGCGACTCCACTTTCAAGGAGCTATGAACCTGCACTCCAAGATCTCTTTGTTCAGCAACACTCCCTAGGACTTTACCATTAAGTGTATAAGTCCTGCTAAGATTTGTTTTCCCAAAATGCAGCACCTCGCATTTATCTAAATTAAAGTCTATCTTCCACTTCTCAGCCCATTGACCCATCTGATCAAGATCCCGTTGTGATCTGAGATCACCTTCTTCGCTGTCCAGTACACCTCCAATTTTGGTGTCATCTGCAAACTTACTAATTATACCTCTTATGCTCACATCCAAATCATTTATATAAATGACAAAAAGTAGTGTATCCAGCATCGATCCTTGTGGCACTCCGCTGGTCACAGGCCTCCACTCTGAAAAACAACCCTCCATCACCACCCTGTGTCTTCTACCTTTGAGCCAGTTCTGTATCCAAATGGCTAGTTTTCCCTGTAATCCATGAGATCTAACCTTGCTCACCAGTCTCCCATGGGGAACCTTGTCGAACACTTTACTGAAGTCCATATAGATCACGCGCACCACTGTGCCCTCATCAATCCTCTTTGTTACTTCTTCAAAAAAACTCAATCAAGTTTGTGAGACATGATTTCCCACGCACAAAGCCATGTTGACTATCCCTAATCAGTCCTTGCCTTTCCAAATACATGTACATCCTGTCCCTCAGGATTCCCTCCAACAACTTGCCCACCACCGAGGTCAGGCTCACCGGTCTATAGTTCCCCGGCTTGTCTTTACCGCCCTTCTTAAACAGTGGCACCACGTTTGCCAACCTCCAGTCTTCCGGCACCTCACCTGTGACTATCGATGATTCAAATATCTCAGCAAGAGGCCCAGCAATCACTTCTCTAGATTCCCACAGAGTTCTCGGGTTTTGTAAGTGGCATTTTAGTTGTTGGGTTCAGTAACCTTTAGCCTAAGAGGCCAGGCAGCATCCGAGGAGCAGGAGAAATCGACGTTTCGGGCATAAGCCCTTCTTCAGGAATGAGGCTGGTGTGCCAAGCGGGCTGAGATAAAATGTTGGGGGGGGAAATATATTGATGCTAATTTCTTTGCATCGTTCCACATTGTTTTGTGACTGCTAATTCAATCCCGAATCATTATTTCAAGAAGTTTCTTTCCACCAAACATGAGCTGACAACCCCAGCAATTAGGCCTATCTTCATACCCTAGTTCCAAAAATATTGGAAAGTTTTCAACTGTGCAATTCAAATCTCTATTCTTGCACGAGTCTATACCTGACATGAGCTGAAAATGTGTTGCTGGAAAAGCGCAGCAGGTCAGGCAGCATCCAGGGGACAGGAGAATCGACGTTTCGGGCATAAGCCCTTCTTCAGGCATGAGGAAAGTGTGTCCAGCAGGCTAAGATAAAAAGGTAGGGAGGAGGGACTTGGGGGAGGGGCATCGGAAATGCGATAGGTGGCAAGAGGTCAAGGTGAGGGTGATAGGTCAGACTGGGGTGGGGGCGGAGAGGTCAGGAAGAAGATTGACCTGCATATCCTTGGTGGAGTGGGAGGGGGAGTTGAAGTGTTGAGCCACAGGGTGGTTGGGTTGGTTGGTTGGTCCGGGTGTCCCAGAGGTGTTCTCTGAAATGCTCCACAAGTAGGCGGCCTGTCTCCCCAATATAGAGGAGGACACAGCGGGTGCAGAGGATACAATAGATGATGTGTGTGGAGGTGCAGATGAATCTGTGGCAGATATGGAAGTTTCCTGAAGAAGGGCATGTGCCCGAAACGTCGAATCTTCTGTTCCCTGGACGCTACCTGACCTGCTGCGCTTTTCCAGCAACACATTTTCAGCTCTGATCTCCAGCATCTGCAGACCTCACTTTCTCCTCTATACCTGACATGTTTGACGTTGAGGCTAGTGTATTTTTTTGGTTAGAGTAATAGATGTACAGCATGGAAATAGACCCTTCGATCCAACTCGTCCAGGCCAACCAGATATCCCAACCCAATTTAGTCCCACCTGCCAGCACCTGGCCCATATTCTTCCATACCCTTCCTATTCATGTACCAATCCAGACTTTTCTAAATGTTGTAATTGTACGAGCCTCTACCACTTCCTCTGGCAGCTCATTCCATACCCGTACCATCCTCTGCATGAAAAAGTTGCCTTGTAGGTCTCTTTTATATAGGTTATGGCAAATGCAATGTTTTTGTGCCTTTTCCCTTTTTGATCTCCACACCTGAGTCATTACACTAATGGAAAAATTGCAAATCAAAACTGTATGTCTACACAGATGAAAATGATACCATATTTCTCTGTATTTCCTGCCCCTATGTTTTCATGAGATCCCAGGCTAGGTCAAGTAAACTCCATCTTAATCTCTTGAGATTCCTCCTTATTTTGACAACGGATAGCTTCTTTCCTGTTGACGAGGCTGACGATCCATCCTTTCTACGCTTCCCGTATTTGAGAGCGTAAACTTTCTCAATTCCAATCGCTTGAAGATCTCTCCCTTGAAGATCTTGTAAAGTGAACCTTGCATGCTTACTGTACCTATTTTGATCACAACAGTAGAAGCATCCTTCATTGCACATCGCAGCACTCCCCACCTTGTCTACTTTCTGACAACACGTTGGATTCGGGCTTGTGGAAGGAATATGATTCTTTGCCATCACTCATTTGTCTATTTTGAAACCCAAAGTCATGGTTGCGATCAATATTTACAAATGCAGGGGACGGTTGACATCTTATTACCGTTTCTGTAAAAGACTTAAGTGATATGTTCGTTCGGTCATGGAATGTACTCTATGCTGGCTTTGGTACACAATCGTTTTGGGTAGGGTAAGTATTCTAGTTTCTTGATACAACTACGCTGAATGAAAGCTAATCTAGTTCCAAGTTAGGCTGATGCGTAGCTTTAGGAGGATTTGGAAGCGATCATGCTCCAATGAATCGGCTGACCTGGTCAGGGGTTGGCAAACTGCTGAAGTGCAAATGGATGGTGCGTAAGCACTGTGATTGAGCGCTGGTGTGGCAGGGAGTATTTTTGTGGACAGCTTCCACTTCAGCCCACAATTTAAGCTCAGCGGGGCATATGCCATCACAGTCCCGAGCTGTGACTTAAACAGGGGCCTAAACGGCTTTGCATTGAATTTGACCGAGGGAGTTAAGCCTCTTTTTTTTTGGCGGCATTTACAAGCTACGAGCGGTGCATATTGCATTACGGAACAAAGTTGAAATGCATTCGAGGGGGAGAGAGTGCGTTGGCGGGGAGGGCTGAGCTGGGCGCGGAGGGCTGAGCTGGGCGCGGGCAACTGCAACTGCGCGAGCCTCTGCTCTTTGCAAAGGGGGCATGGGTGGGCGTCGGGGTGGTCGCGTGCGTGGGCGGTTGGCTTTTCAAAACGCTCGCGTGCCACTTCTCGGATCCGGCCGTCCAACGGTCAAAACGGTGAGACCTTTTGGGGCGCAACAAACCCAAATCCACCTCCCGCCCTTCCCGTCGAGGGAAAAAAAAATTAAGGTAGGGCAATTTAGGTATTCTGTTTTGTTTACTTTGGAAGAACGCGGCGAAATAGTTGTTTGACGTACGACCGTGGCTAAGCTGTTCGCAAGCACGTGCGACTCTCTTTTTGCTTCGGCCCTTGAAATGATGGATGACCAGTTACTGGTGGCCACGCCTGGCATAGGTTTCAGCATGTCGAATTTTGAACTGAAATACTTAATAGCACAGACCACACTTCAGCAACCCGCCTCCATTAGCGGGTTTCGACAAATGTTGAACGTAATTTCATTGCTGGTTGGCGCTTTTGGAGTGAGGAAGGCGGCAGGTAAGTGGCTGTCACTCACCTCCGGACAAACTGTGCTCAAGTTATTCGGTGTCTCCTCTCTTCAGTTTCGGCGCTGTGGGCATGATTGGACATTTTAAGATCGCGGCGTTCTCCTAAATGTCCTGACCAGCATTTCTCCGTTAAATAAAACCAAAATCCGAATCCGATAAATTGTTCGTTCTTGTGTCGGTTGTTGGGACGGTCTTGTGTACAGAATGACTCATTCGCCCATGCAGCAGGAGGAGCTGCCAGTCAAGTGTAATTTTCCCAATTTAATTCCACTTTTTCCACGTTTGTGTAATGCGTGAACTTTTTATTTGTTCTTAACCACTCATCCCTCCACCACCCCATGCATTCCTTTTGAATCGCCACTTCTGAGTCAGAAATAAGTGCAGGACAGTCCGGGTGCAGGTTCCGGAGGTGCAATCAGTGTGAGAAACATTTCATACCAACCAAATGATTTGGGATAGAAGAAGAAGAAGAAGAATTCCAGGCGTGACCTGCAAAGGAGAGTTGCTGAAGCTGGAATAGAAGAGGCAAATCCACTGTGACTCCCTCTTGAAGGACAGTTGAACTGTGGGAGGAAGAAAGTGCAGGAAATGCAACAAAATTGTCTTACGCACTTCACTTATTTTGAGAATAGGCAATATACCAATAACGACTTGCAGCTCCTTCATGCGGTGTCATGCTTCATGATGAAATCGTTTTTATGATACACCTTACACTCTTGCCATTCTAGCCAAATATGGTAATGCAAAGGAACCTCAATTACCTGGTATTCAATTATCCTAATGTCAGATTATCCGGCAAGATTGCAAGGTCCCGTACATCTCTATGACTCATCCGGAACTCGATTAACTGAACGAAATAGTGCCCGTCGTTGTCCTTCGAATAATCGAAGTAAAACAGAAAAAAAGCAATTCTCATTGGTTCTCAGCATGGGGTGGTACTAGCTAAACCTGTATTTATTGCCCATTCCTAATTGCAAGGGTTGACATGTGCTGCCTTTTCCCACTGTAGTGGATGTTTGGCAGTTCTCTAATTTTGACAGTGCAGGAATCGCTATAATGTTCAAGTCAGGATGTTGTGTGACTTGACGGGAAACCTGCAGGTCATGGTGGTTGTGCTGTTTTTTTTGTTAGCGTTGTCCTTCGAAGTGGTCGAGGTTGGTTGCTGGATTGGAAGGTTTGTCAAAGGAGCCTGGGTGTGATGTTACAGTGCATCTTAACAGATTGTATTGTGGAGATTTGAAATTACTATTATTCTTTGGAAAGTTGGTTTCAAAAGTAGTGGGCTGAAAAATGTGTTGCTGGAAAAGTGCAGTAGGTCAGGTAGCATCCAAGGAGCAGGAGAATCGACGTTTCGGGCATAAGCCCTTCTTCAGGAATGAGGAGGGTGTGCCAAGCAGGCTAAGATAAAAGGTAGGGAGGAGGGAGGGGCATTGGGAATGTGATAGGTGGAAGGAGGTTAAGGTGAGGGTGATAGGCCGGAGAGGGGGTGGGGGCGGAGGGATCGGGAAGAAGATTGCAGGTCAAGAAGGCGGTGCTGACTCCGAGGGTTGGGACAGAGATAAGGTGGGGGGAGGGGAAATGAGGAAGCTGGAGAAATCTGCATTCATCCGTTGTGGTTGGAGGGTGCAGCGGATGCAGTAAATGATGTGTGTGGAGGTGCAGGTGATTTTGTGACGGATATGGAAGGATCCCTTGGGGAGGGGGGACATGTGGGTGCAGGTTTTGCATTTCTTGTGGTTGCAGGGGAAGGTGCCGAGAGTGGAAGTTGGGTTGGTGGGGGGTGCGGACCTGACGAGGGAGTTGCGGAGGGAGTGGTCTTTCCGGAACGCTGATAGGGGAGGGGAAGGAAATATATCCTTGGTGGTGGGGTCTGTTTGGAGGTGGCGGAAATGACGAAGGATGATACGATGTATGTGGAAGTTGATGGGGTGGTAGGTGAGGACCAGTGGGTTTCTGTCCTGGTGGCGATTGGAGGGACGGGGTTCAAGGGCGGAGGAGCGGGAAGTGGAGGAGATGCGGTAGAGAGCATCGTCAACTACGTCTGAGGGGAAATTGCGGTCTTTGAAGAAGTAGTGGGCCTTGGTTTGTGATACTTTTGTTCTGTGAAGGTGGCTTTTCTTCCAAATGATTCAATCCACTTTCTTTGCAGTTGGTTAAAACAGCACTTCCAAAAATAAAACAGACTTTTTTTTTCATCCAGAATTGCTCTTACACACAGCTGTACATTTTTTTCCATCACAGTCCTCTTTTTTTCATCTACCAGCCACCATCAACAAGTCACCAGTGTTATCCCATTGATTAATTTACATATGCAGTTGGTTCAAGGCAATGCAGTTAAAAATCACACCACACCAGGTTTTTGTCCAACAGGTTTATTTGGAAGTACAAGCTTTTGGTGCGCTGCTCCTTCGAGCTAGTGGAGCAGGCTAACCGGACACAGACTTTTTTGTAAAAGATCAAAATGTGATATAACTGATGCGATGTATTGCACAAACCTAGATTGCTGTTAAGTCTTTAATCATTTAGAATGGGTTGCATGTTTTGATTCATTAATATGTAAATCCAAGAGATTTAAGTCACATTCCTGAGATAATTTAAGGTTTTACTAAAAAAAGTGTCATCTCAGCTCAGACAATGCATTACAGGTGGGAGGTTAAAGTCTGTCTGTATTCCAATCTTGAGTCAGATTGGGTCTATTTCCAAATGAGGAATTTATAAAATATCACATGGATTGACTACCTACAGATTGTGTGCTATTTAAACAAAATAGAGTGTATTTGCTCCAGTCACATTACCATTCTGCCAACACCTCTCCAGTTTGATTGCACAAAAAGTGAGTGACAGGAAACTTGAGGAAGACTTGGTTTTGATATGACAAAGAATATTTTGCTTAGTGTTTACATTCAGTGATGGATGAGTTGAAATGTGTTTTGTGTCATTGGAATAAATTGGCACAAAACTGCAGGAAAGTTTGCTGTGTGACATGCAAAATAAATGCAAGATGGTGTGGAGCAGCAACAGACCTCCTGAGGGCTGACCCACTGAATGATGGCACTGCCTCCTGCTTGAACAACGAAGTCAGACAAAAACTAATCACTGTTTCATCAGCTTGCAGAGAAAACAGAAATAGGAGAGAGATTAAGATCAGGGATTTTGAGAAATGAAAGAAAGTCCAATTGCTTCTCAACTGCTGAAAAGTATCGTGTTAAGTTGCCTCCATTTCATGAGCTGTGGCCTAGACAACATGCCTGTGAATTCATTCACTAAATTCATCATGCATTCTGCTCCAAATCAACTCACTTCTTCCTGAACAACACCATAACAATACAAGGTAGTGTACATTTACGGAGATCTCATCAACATCAAGAAATCTCTGCGGACAGCAGGAGTATGTGTGATGTGTGTCCCTTGGTTCACACTACAGACCCTGATTTTGAGTAATCTTGGACAACCCTTGTCACTGTGGCAAGGTCTTGCTCCACTAAGCCAATGTGGTAGCTGGTGTGCATGGTCATTTAAAAATAAATTGCACATGGGCTTCTTCCACCCCTCAAAATCAAATTCAGAGCCTGGAGCATTAGAACCCTCTTGGATAAACTCAACAGCAACAGACCTAAACAGCCATACTGTTACTGTTGCCCAGGAGCTCAGATCTTTTGAATTTGACTTTGGCATTGCCACCCTAATGAGATCTGATAGTTAGGGGAAGGAACAAGGTGTGGTTACACCTTTTAGAAAGGTTAATTAGAAGAACACTGCCACCTGTCGTGGTTGTGGGTATGTTTGCTGAGCTGGGATGTTGATTTGCAGAGTTTCATCCCCTGTCTCGGTGACATCTTCAGTGCTTTGGAGCCTCCTGTGAAGCACTGTTCAACCGTGTCATCTGGAATTTACTTAATTCCATTTCCCGCTGCTTCCGATTGCCAGTTCTGCTTTTTCATTGTTGTGGCCAGTATATTGGGTCTCGGTCAATGTGCTTGTTGATGGCTAAGTGTCATTCTTCTAAAACTTCTCTGGCTGTCCTATGTTAAGCTTGTCATGGGATCGTTGTGTTGTCCCAGTTGAATTTGTGGTCCTTGACATCTGTGTGTGTGGCTACTAGGGACAGCTGGTCCCTAGAGAAGCTGCATTAGGACCCTGTTCAAAAGGTTACAACACTGTAACACTCCTGACCTACGAAGGAAAGAAGAATACCCCGACAGCGTATTCGCCAAGAACAGATATCCCCACAACTTCATCCACACATGCCTAACAGACAAACAACATGATGACGACATGTCCTGACCTAACACACTAGCCACACTACCTTACATTAAAAAAGGTCTCTGAATTGACAGCTGGACTTCTCCAATCACTCAAAATCATGATAACCCATAAACCGACAACCACGTTCAGACAACGACTCAACAGGCCAAAAGACCCTATACCCATCATGTGCAAGACTAAAGTAATTTACAAGATTCCACGCAAAGACTGCATGAAACACTATGTAGGACGAACGAGCAGACAACTAGCAATCCGCATCCATGAACACCAACTAGCCACAAAATGCCGAGACCAGCTGTCCCTGTTAGCCATACACGTAGAGAACAAGGATCACAGGTTCGACTGGGACAACACAGCAATCATAGGACAAGCTAAATGTAGGAAAGCCAGGGAATTTCTAGAAGCATGGCACTCAGCCACAGACTTCATCAATAAGCATATTGACCTAGACTCAATATACCGGACACAACAATGGATAACCGGAAGCAGCAGAAATGGAACCAAATAAATTCCAGATGACACAGTACAGCAGTGCTTCACAGGAGGTTCCAAAGCAGTGAAGATGTCACCAAGACGGGGGACAAAACGTCTGCAAATCAACTTCCAGCTCTGCGAGCATACCCACAACCATTACAACATGCATCTGAGCTACAAATCTTTACACAAACTTTGAACACTGCGGCCAATTGGTGGGTTTTGCCATTAAAAACCACCTGGCTATCTTAAAGTTAGATCCCTCGGGGGACAAACAAACCCATGATGACCCTTCAGCTCATCCTTGCCAAGGACCACTGTTACAGTCCTCAGCACCTAAATGCCAACTCTGGTTGCAACAAATGCATTCAAAGAAAATGTTTGCACCAACTTTGAATTGTTTCTGGTCAGAGTTTGAATGGGTGACAAACTGATCAGCATGGTGACATCAGTTCATAGTTGGGAAAGATACAGGCTTTGCGGAAATATAATTGGCAGAAAGGAGGTAGGGAAATCCACCAGCAGTAATATTGTGCTCTTAACAAAATATCCAGAACATAGTTTTACTATAACCAGCGAGTTGTTCCATCTGAGACATAAACCTCATGGTAACACTTGCTTCAAGCAGCTGCTCGAAAACCAACACCTGTATGTAACACATGTGCTATAAGGGGAGTTGATGACCGTTGTCCAATTCGCTGTGTCCTCAACATCAGTATTGCTGCAAAGTTGCAACAATGATGCAGGAAAATTTACACTGAGACACACAAAGACCCTGATTATAGGTGCTTATCAAGGAGAAGTAGTCACTGTCTACATGCAGGAAAGAACAATTTTAAGATTTCTCTCTCTACTAGAGGCTCTGTCTTCAATTGGAGTGTGCTTAAATCGATCTTGCACTCTATTAACTGCCGCCATTTAAGCAGATCTCCAACCGAGCAAGATGTCTGAAAAGGTCATTCAACAGCTAAGGCTCAAGAACTAATAGAATCCAGGCCGAAGTACAAAAAATATGGTGTAATACCATGGGTAAACTACATGGTATAATTTCCGTTATTTGGAAGGAGGAGAGCATGCCAAGAAATACCATCTGTAATTGTGATCATCAACAAGAATAATAAGTTCCCGACTCTGTAACTGCAGAGAAATTTCCTTGCTCTCAACTACAGATTGGCTAAAGAATCTTCAATTGTCTTCTCCCTGCGGCTGAAAGGCATCTTCCAGATTCCCAAGGTGCATTCTGTACTCAGAGGCACAATAGACACAACCTTTACCGTGCTGCAACTGCAAAAGCAATGCAGGAAACAGCACCAATGCTTATTTATAGCTTTCTTTGACCTCATTAAGACCTTTGATAATCATGAGTGATTATAGAGCTTCCTCCTCTGCTTCAGCTGCCCCCAGAGACCATCCTCCGCCTGCATAGTGTTATGCAAGCTGTGATCCGAAGCAACAGATCCGCTACACCCTCAATTCACCAGGGTCAAGCAAATCTGTGTCATAACACTGATACATTTCTCAATCGTCCTTGTTCCAATGCTCCACCCTCATCCTCTTTAACTCCACAGTAGTGGAGAGCTTGATCAACAGAACAAACAGGAACTGTTCAATCTTTCTCATCTTAATGCCAGATCCAGGGTTGTCTCATCCTCTGTCACTGAAGTACAGAACGCAGATGATGCTTGCACCTGCATGCAATTGCAGACAGAAGCCTAAGCCATCAACACCTTCACTAACATGTACAAGACCATAGATCCCACCCGAAGCATTTCTAATTCAAAAGTCCTCTGCTAACCTTGCCACACCAAATCTTTATTTCTTGTCCCCTTTAGTTTATAAAATCCACAAAGAGGTCTTGGACAATGTGGACCATTTCCATACCTTCGGAGTCTCCCATAAGTTCAACATTGCTTTTAGTATGCCAGCACAACCTCAGTCAACTCAGGAAAAAATTGTTTCAAGATCAGGAGCTCAAACCTGGCACCAGGCTGAAGGTCTGTAGAATAACAGTGATAACACCTTTCTATATGATTCAGAGATGCGGACTATGTTCAGCAGGCACCTCAATCAATGGAGAAGCATCACTGGGCATTGCTTCCACAAGATCCTACAAAATCATTGGAAGGACAGGTGCCCCAACATCAGTGTCTGTGCTCAAGCTAACGTCACGAGCGTTCAAGTGTTCACCAGCTCCTCTGGGTGGGCCATATTGACCAATATCTGACACGACTCTCCTGAAACAAACACTTTGCTGGGATTTTAATATAGTAAGTGAACCATGGAAGGCAGATGAAATGCTTCAAAGGCAATCTTGAGATCTCCTTGAAAAAGTGCAAATTCCTATCAACACCAGGGAAGCTCTGGCTCAAGACCACTAAAGTGGAAGGAAAGCATCTGGAAAAATTGTGTACAGCCCATGTCTCATCACAGACGAAATGCTGAAATCAAGCACTCAACAACATGGAGTGATTAGAAAAGAGCAGTTCGAGGAGTTGTTGGAATGGAGGGACAGCGAGTAATGAGATGACAGGTGAATACGATTTGTTGCAAGTTGGAGAATGGGCAGCAGTGTTTTGTCTGAATTTTAGTTTATTGAAAGTGCAACACAGAAGACAGGCCAACAGAGTATAAAAAAGTTGAAGTGATAAAAACATGTGATGAGTGTTGAGGCAGAAGATGAGTTGAAGCAGCATGGAGATAGAACATAGAACATAGAAGAATACAGCGCAGTACAGGCCCTTTGGCCCTCGATGTTGTGCCGATCCAAGCCCACCTAACCTATACTAACCGACTATCCTCCATATACCTATCCAATGCCCGCTTAAATGCCCATAAAGAGGGAGAGTCCACCACTGCTACTGGCAGGGCATTCCATGAACTTACGACTCGCTGAGTGAAGAACCTACCCCTAACATCTGTCCTATATCTACCCCCCCTTAATTTAAATCTATGCCCCCTTGTAATACCCGACTCCATACGTGGAAAAAGGTTCACACTGTCATCCCTATCTAACCCCCTAATCATCTTGTACACCTCAATCAAGTCACCCCTAAACCTTCTTTTCTCTAATGAAAACAGCCCCAAGTGTCTCAGTCTTTCCTCATACGATCTGACTGACATTGTACGAGAAAAAGGCTGTCTTGAAGGTGGAGAAGGTATGGCTTAGCGTCAATTGCAACTTCAAGATTATGAACATTCTGATTTTATCTGGCACTAACTAGGAAGGGGGCAGGACACCTGAAGCGAATAGGTGGAATCTGAAGCAAACCAGCATGAATGAAATGTGAAAATGTGTATCGATTTGAGAACTCATTTGCATTTGAATTGGGCCTTTTCTTAGCTCCTTAGCTCAGCCATATTAACATCCTGTTTTCACCTTTCCTGACCAGAAGAAATGGGGAAATGATGTGACAAATCTGTTAAAGTAACCATTTAATTGGTTCCTGTCAGGGATTGGAAGACTGAATAGTAAATTGATTCCTGTTGCTTCATCAATTGTAGAAATGGAACAGAAACTTGGAAACTTTGTTTTTGTACTCTTACTTCCATATCCTGCTGTGGTGTCTGAGTGAATTAACTGAAATGAAATTTTCCAAGGATGGGATAAAGGCCAACCTCTCCAATCAAGCCAGCATGGATAGAAATGGTTGAGGAAATGAACAGCAGATGTATGGTCCCTTGAATCTAGAGAAGAGTGCCTAATGAGCTTTAAGGTTATGAGGAAAGCAGAAAAGTTGAATGGCATACCACTTAACAGGTTTCACATCAACAAAGAATTGAGGATGTTGGAGATCTGAAACAAAATCTGAAAATGATAGAGAAACTAAGCAGATCTGGCAGCACCTGTGGAGAGAAAAACAGTTAATATTTTGAGTCTAATGACTCTTTGACAGACTAAAAGTACCAATACTGGTATTAATGCTGACGGAGAATAAATGGAGATAGTGAACAGAGAGGGAGAAAAGAGAAGCAAATGAAGAATTGCCGATGATAAGCCAAAATATTGAATGGGAGTGAACAAGAAGTATGAATAACTTAAAATGGATTGGCTGTGCTGGAAGCAATCCATACAAGCCAGGAGCTGGGCAGGTGTAGGGGAGAACAAACATGGAAGAAGGTTTTCATGCTTTGAGGTTGTTAAACTCCTAAGTCCTAAGATCTGTTACATATCTAAATAGAAAATTATGTATTTGTTCTTCCGGCTTCCATTGTGCTGCGCTTGAGTACTGCAGCAGGTCTGAGACAGAAATATTGGCATGGGAACATGGTGGTGTATTGAAGTGACATGAAAACTGCAGATGCTGAAATCCAAAGTAAACAGGCAGGAGGCTGGAAAAACACAGCAAGCCAGGCAGCATCAGAAGGTAGAGAAGTCGATGTTTCGGGTGTAACCCTTCTTCAGGACTGAGAGGGATGGGTGGAGGAGAAGTTGTAGATAAAGGGGGTGGCGTGGCAGGGTAGTGAAGTGGGGATAGGTCAAGACAGGTGGAGGTTACAATTAGATTAGATTAGATTACTTACAGTGTGGAAACAGGCCCTTCGGCCCAACAAGTCCACACCGACCCGCCGAAGCGTAACCCACCCAGACCCATTCTCCTACATTTACCCCTTCACCTAACACTACGGGTAATTTAGCATGGCCAATTCACCTAACCTGCACATTTTTGGATTGTGGGAGGAAACCGGAGCACCTGGAGGAAACCCATGCAGACACGGGGAGAACGTGCAAACTCCACACAGTCAGTCGCCTGAGGTGGGAATTGAACCCGGGTCTCTGGCGCTGTGAGGCAGCAGTGCTAACCACTGTGCCACCGTGCCACCCACAATCTGATTGGTTAATGGGAGGAATGAATCCAGTTGATAGGAGGAATGAGTGGAAGGGAGGGGGAGGGGCTGGGAAGCGAGTCAGGATGGGAAGGGAGGTTATTTGAAATTGGAGAACTCAGTATTGAGTTCTCTGGGCTGTAGGCTGCCTAGGCAGAAGATGAAGTATAATTCCATCAATTTGTGGTTTTGTTTGGAGGCCAAGGATGATCATGTCAGAAAGGGAGTAGGAAGGGGAATTAAACTTGGCGGCAACTGGGAGGTCTGGTTGGCCCCCACAGGCCCAGCTGAGACGCTCGGTGAAATGTTCCCTTGGGAAATGTTCCCTCTGGAAGAAAAGCACATTGGGTGCGATGGAGGGTATGTGGCAGGCAAGTGGAAGCTCAGGGTCACTTTTATACGGATGGAGTGGAATTATTCCACAAAGCGGTTACCCAGTCTGTATTTTATGTGTCCAATGTAGAGGTCACCTTGTGAGCGCAGATTCAGTAGACTAAATTGAACAAAGTGCAGAATAAATTGCTACTTCACCTGGACTTTGAGGAGGAAGGAGCGAAACAGGCAAGCACCTTCTGCATTTGCATGGGATGGTGCATAAAGGTATGTAGAGGTGTTGAGAGTGGAAAAGGAGTGGACCTGGGTGTAATTCCAGGACAGCATGTGTAATGGAACCTCCAGCCATAGGTGATAATGGTGAGGGAACGTATTGTGCATGGCCACTGGAGCAATTGTGCTGGGAGCTCCATCAGGAAGTGATGATGGTTTGGAGGATGCCAGGCAGCCCAACTGGAGAAATCAATCTGACGGAAAGGATGTATTTTGGAGAAAAGAATCTCGAGGGGAGAAGGATCAGACAAAGGGAATTCTTTAACCAGATGGAAACCAAAGGGTCTGGCTGTTTTGTGTTAAATTCTCTTCATGTTTGTCATGGCCTAATTCACATAGAATAAAGAATGGCTGCTTTATGATCTTTGGGTTGCCCATTTGTTCAAATCTCATGTTACATTTAATTGTCCCATGGCAATTGAGGCCAAACATGTAGAAATTTGGCTTTTGAATGCACTTTGAAGTCATGCGTATATGAGTGATGGTGATGCCCTCAGATACACGTGTCACTTGATATGTAATGAACTGTACACTTTATCATCATTGGCAATCATTCACCAATGAATACGTTGAGATTAGAGTGGTGCTGGAAAAGCACAGCAGGTCAGGCAGCATCCGAGGAGCAGGAAAATTGACATTTTGGGCAGGAGCCCTTCATCAGCCCTCCTGATGAAGGGCTCCTGCCCAAAACGTCGATTTTCCTGCTTCTCGGGTGCTGCCTGACCTCCTGTGCTTTTCCAGCACCACACTAATCTTGACTCCTAATTTCCAGCATCTGCAGTCCTCACTTTCGCCAAATGAGTACAGTTGTCCACATCGGAAATTCTGTGTTACTATTCATGGGTTCTGTGGTTCCTCGCATGGCTGATCAGCCCAATCCGAGAGCAGTATCTCTGACAATACATTTGGTGGGTGTTTCCAGGAGGTGAAAGTGGTCCTTCATTATGCATGACAGATATTTATAATCCCAGGGAAAGTAGTCAGACAGGAGATGAAGTCACTCACCACAAACTTATCACGACAGCTAAGAGTAGTGGAAATTGTTGTGGTAGTGGGGTGGATGATTGCAGATGCAAAGCTGTACCAACTATTCATAAAAAGGAAGATCCAGCTATCCTTATGCTGCTGTATGGGCACACAGGATGTAGACCCATGTGAAAGGTTAAGTGGTCACACTGTTAGGAATCATAATGTGGATCTGTTCTATAGGTTAGGTCTGTGAAAAACACGACACAACCTTCTGGGACCTCTGGGGATGATGAAGCCAATTGAGGGAGAGACAGTGGTGTGCAGATAATGATATCGATGAATAATCCAAAGATTCAAGTCCTTGCTTTTGGGGCAGCAGTTCAAATCCCACAATGGCAGTTAATAGAGTTTAAAATCAATTAACATTTGGAATTGAAAGCTAGTATCGTAATGGTGACCATGAAAATATCATTTGATCATCGAAAAAAACTCTTTGATTCACAAATACCCTTACCAGTCAAGCTACCTGTTGTCCAGATCTACAGCCTAGTAATGGACTCTTAACCATCTTCTGAAATGAACAAATCACTCAGCCTAAGGGCAATTAGGGCTGAGCAATAAAACCAATGATACCCACATCTCCATCAACAAAAAAATATCTCTGGAGAAAGCACCATCACCTGTCTCATCAGAAACCTCCACCAATGCAGTTACACCCACACAGCCTGTGGCAAGTATTGTTTGCAGCACTTGGATACCAGCCAATGGCCATCTCCAACAAGAGAGAACTCTCACCGATTAACATCCAGTGCCTTTATCATTGCAGAATCCCTACTAACAACAACCTGGGTGTGACCATGACCATCAACAGACCTGTATCAGCTGTATAAATACCATGGCTACAAGGGCAGGTCAGAGGCTAGGATCAGTGCAGTAAATAACTCATCTCCTATCTGGCCGATCCCTGGTCAATTTCAATGATGCACAAGAGTGAGATGGACTACCCCTACATGCCTGGAATTTGTCCATCAACAGCTCCATCAACACTCAAGAATCTTCACACTAACCAGGACAAAACAGCTGGCTTGATTTTCACAAACATTCACATCCTCCACCACTGATGCTCAGTCACAGCAGTAAAATACCTTCTACAAGATGGATTATAGAAAATCACTGAGGCTCCTTAGATCGCACCTTCAAAGCCTTTGATGACTACTATCTCGAAGGAAAAGGTCAGCAGATACATGGAAGCATTACCACATGAACATTTTCTCTTAAGTCACTTACTAACCTGACTCGGAAATACATTGTCATTGTTTCAAAATTGCTGGATCAAAATCTGGAATTCCCTCCTGAATACCATTGTGGATGTGACTACATCAGATGGACAGCAGTAATTCAAGAAGGCAGCGGACCACAGTTTCTCAAGGATATCCTAGGGTTGGATAATAAAAATTGGCTCAGCCTGTGAAGTCCATATCCCCAATGAGTAAAAGAACTCTCTGACCTTAGATCAAATACGCAAAACAGTCATCTCTTGCATGTCACCTTTAAATCAATGTGATTTGGGTGCCATGAGATTCTGGTATGGCACAGGCTTTATCTTGAAGGAAAGATGTAATTAAGGAAATGTTTATTGGATACAAATATTTATGGATTGCAAATGTATTACACATGGCAGTACACCATACAATAACGTGAAGCCTGATATGTCGCAGATGGTGTGCTGACTTTATCTCATCTCAAACAACTTGGAAAATTGCAATTTCAGCTTCCACCTAATTCAATCACCTCGCATGACCCAATTCCCTGTTCTGCAGGACCCTGAAATCCTCAAACCCCACCCTCAAATGGCTAACTCACCCTTTTGACTTTTCAAGTGACAGAACGTCAATGGTTTAAATAATTAATACTTTTGTCACATCTAACCGAGCATTTCCATCTGAAATCATATTTATTTGTCATTGTTTCTTTCTTAGAACAACACCTGTCAGAGCTTTTGAAGATGTAATCAGAAAGGGAAATAGAGGGTATAAAAGGGCAGATTTGGATTCCCAGAATACTTGAAGTGTCAGTGCTTCACAAGAGCTCATATGGTGGGGATAAATCTAGTTAGAGGATTCATTAACAAATAGGAAAAGAGAGTCAGGATAAATGGATCATTGACAATCTGTAACGAGTGGGATTGCTGCAGGGATTGATTTCCACAATCTACACTTAGGTCTTAGATGAAGGACTCAAGTGTAATGTAGCCAAATTTGCAATCAATACAAAGTTGTTGGAAAGCATCTTGTGAGAAGGACACAGGCTGAATTTTACTTTGTTTTCACAATCCTGATATCAGGATGGAACAAATCCCAAGACTGCAGGGATCCTGCTCATTGATTTTCCTCGAGTTGTCTTTTTAATCGATTGAGTATTGTTGGCCCAATCACAGGGCCATATTCTCTCAAGCCATTATAGCACCACAGATGTGAACATTGCTGAGGATGCTAGCAGACCACAAGTCTTTGGTGGGCAAATTAATTAAAATGCAATCTAAAATTTTTAATCAAACAAATTCTCTTCCCAGAAAAGTCCTCTGTTCCTCAAAAAATGGTGATGCCACCAAGTGAAAGTGCCATTTCATACTAAAAGGAAAAACCCTTTTGGGTTGGGGAACAAGTGGATTGGGGAGGGAAGGAGGTTAGCTACAATTGTGAGTGCTGGCTTTTCTGCTTGCAGCACTTCTAAGGCCTGGAGCATCTGGCTCCAATGGTTTCCTCATATCCCCACGTTTGTTCACCATAAGCAAAATGCTCACGGTCCCACTTAATAATTCCATAACAGGGCATTTAAAAGCAGAAATTTTCTGTATCCTTTCGTCCTGAAGGTAGCCGATTCACACCCGAGCTTGGCTTGTGCTTGCTGCTGAGAAACTTTACTCCTGTACTTTGGCTTGTTAAATTCAGCCCAAAGAGTTCCAATAGCTTGAGATAAGTTAAAGCATTGAACAAAAAACTGACAAATGCATAGTCATGTTGGAAAATACGAGGTTATGCACTTTGCTAGGAATATGAGAAAACCAAAAGATGCATTACAGAGTGCCACAACACAATGGGATCTGGGTGTCCTTGTATATGAAACACAGATGTTAACTTTGTTAAGGTAATAGTTAGGAAAACAGAGAACGTTTGACTTAATTGGCTTAGAGTATAAAAGTCAGAAAATATTGCTCCAAAACCACGAATGAAAAAAAAACTGGACAAAGCTGAACCATTTCTGGAATATGCATATAAAGTTTTGATTTCCTTATTTAGGAAAGTGTATATGTGGAGGCAATTGAGGGAAAGTTAATGAGGGTCATTGCTCGGATAATTAGTATGTCTTTTGGGGAAACGTAGAGTGCATTAGGCCTTTACTCACGGGAGTTTGGAAGGCATGATTTGGAGGTGCTGGTGTTGGACTGGGGGGGGGTGGGGACAACGTTAAAAATCAACATTAGAGTGGTGCTGGAAATGCACAGCAGGTCAGGCAGTATTTGAGGAGCAGGAAACTCAATGTTTTGGGCAGGAGCTCTTCATCAGAAATGAAGGGCTCCTGCCGGAAACGTCGATTTTCCTGCTCCTCGGATGCTGCCTAACCTGCTGTACATTTCCAGCACCACTCTAATCTTGGCTCTAATCTCCAGCATATGCAGTCCTCAATTTCGCCCAAGGTTAAAAATCACAAACAGGTGGTTGAAGAAGCAGCGTTTTGAAAGCTAGTGCTTCCAAATAAACCTGTTGGACTATAACTTGGTGTTATGTGATTTTTGAGTTTGGAGAACGAGAGATGATTTTCTTGAAATTTCTGCAGGAATTGACAAGATGAATGCTGAATAGATATATTCTCCCATGAGGGATCTAGAACTAGGAGGCAATTTTCAGAAGACACAGTCACTCATTTAAGAGGGAGAAGAGAATGTACTTTGAGAAGAAATTCTGTAAAACCTTGGAATTCTCCAGATGGGCACTAAATCATTTAATATATTCAAGGGGCTGAGACCAAGATCAGCTCAGCCATGATTTTATTGAATGGCAGAGAAGGGTTGAGGAGTCATATAACCTTGTCCTGCCTCAATTCTTTTATTTTTTAGCTGATCAGATAGCTCTTAAACTAAGAGTGGATTCTTCAGTTCCTTGACATAACATAAAAGCTCTCAAAATGTCAACATTGAAATATTAATAGAAAGGGATTAAATCAAATTTTAAAAACAGATCATGCATGGCTGAAATGTAGATAATCCTGATTTTTTCTTTCATTTTCAAAGGCAAACAATGTATCAGTGGTGTCAACTAATGATGTGTTAAATAATAATTGTGGTCTTGTCCAAATACCTCAATACAATTTTGAGTCTCACAAATGTTAACAAAAGTCAAAGCTTTGAGTGCAAAAAATAAATATAAAATTTATTAAAACACCCACAATATTTCAAAATGATCATGAAGAATACATTTACAAGGAAGTTCTTGCAAACAACCTTTTTGTATACAATACAGTACAAATTAAAAAGAATCCTAGTCTTGAATCAGAGCCTTAATAATACAATTATAGACCACTGAATAAGACCATTGAAAAAGAATTCAAAGAAAATTAAAGAATAAATCAACCCAAAATAAAACTTTCAGCAAAATATTTACTGTACTAATATCTGCAGTAAGGTACATAAGATCCTATTCCATTTGGACTTTTTAAATGCTACTTTCATCCATTAAACTGCAAACTTCATTTCAAGTAGCGGACAGTGACATTTCCAAAGAAAGTTTCAAGTATGGGTTACAAGTCAACCTCTTGAATCTGAGGAACTTGTCATACAGTATGTATAACATTTTTATGGTCAACAATTGAATACAAAGAAACAAATTTGAACAATATTTTCCTATTGTTTTATACTTTCATGATCATCTTTTCTCACCCCTAATTCCTTAAATACATTACAAAATAATAAAAAAGACAATAGGCTTTAGAACATTATACACTACTGCTTTGACATAATGTACAAAGTTTTTTTTAGTTAACCAAAGCATCAGAATAAGCTTATTTGTCACACTTACAACATGAACAGAAGTATTGTAAGCCAAAAATAAAATCCCTGAAAGATGTATGATAAAATAAACAGAGATGGCATACCGATACATCGCAGTTAAAAGTATCCCTGATGTCAGAGTGGAAAGTAAAGTTAAATTAGACCACACAATAGTCTATGTTTTATTTTCTTTAGGCAACTATTCAAATTAGTTTGGGATATTAACATCATACTTCTTTCAACATAAAGCAAATTAAAAGAAGCACAGAACTGAATATGTTTGCACCATTTTAAATATAGATTTTCAATCAAACATATCAAAATGACTTTGAATTGACTGTGCAAGATTTACAGCAGTGGTTGTGCCATAAAAGTTAAACTGCAGCATTCTTAATTATAATTATTTACAGCCAACTGCAGGTGAACTCAAAAGAAACAGCTCATTGTCTAGTTTTAAAGAGTTGTCTTCCATTTATTTGCCATAAGGCAAAAATTAAATCTACAAGATGATAACTGTCTCACAGCTTTGCTGCATTAAACAATTAGTAATTATGAAGCAGAATTTGAAATCATGAGGGCAATGTTTCAATTATGTTAGATATTCCAGGTTCTTAAAACATTTCTACTAAGACATAAAATACATGTACTCAAGACTGAGGCTCAAGTCCAAAACCCTGGTTACTACTCAATCTTGTTCTGTTAAGATGATTTTGATCTCAGGGCTATAAGAAAACAATGGTTAGCAAGTGCCTGAAGATGCATCACAAGTTTATTTTTACCTGTCCAATGCAAAAACAACCCTACTCTGACGACGTCTGTGGAATACCTATACTTGCATTGTCCAAAGGTATTCAAAGTAGCAATGGTTTCCTAAGTCCATATTTTCCATAAAAAATTAAACAGGTCAAAGCCATATTTTCCACTCAGGAATAAACTGTTCTTTACAGAGAAGCTTATAGCCCTGAGCTCTTCAAAAACTTTAACTGACAATTATAATCCAAAAAGTAATAATATACAGCTTCCAGCAACAAAATTTGAATTAAATACAAATATTTAATCTTAGGAAGTGACATCTTTCATGACAAAGTGCAACACTTATTCATTTGTTTCAGGCCTATTAAAAGTATACTTTTCAGTTGTAAGCATTGTCTCAATTTGGCAAGAGTTCAGTTAAAAATGTTTTATGGAAATTTTGAGCTTGTTTCAAATTTGCCTTTCAAGTTAAATGGAAGACACACTCTTTAAAACTATAAATTATTGGTGTTTGGTCAAATATCCTGTTTAAAGGAACAAATTCATTTTCAAAACATATCACATTGAAATTCAGATTTAAGTACTGTTCCGACTGATTTTATTGTAAACAAGTGAAATATGGAATCCCATACTAATTTGCTTGTTATTCACCACCAATTATTGGCAAAAATCATTTCAGCTTTTTATTCATATTTTCCACACTTGGTATCCTTGCCAGTACAGATAAATTATAAAAGATATGAAAGCCAAATCACTAAAAGGAAAGCAGAGTAATTTTCTCTTTACAAGAATATACAAAGTGTACAACATAGTAGCTCACTGGAACTGCAACCCTTGCAATGTCCTTCCACCAACCACATGATTAATAGGATATTTTTACATCAAAAAGGTGCTTGCTGATTTACATGCTGCAAGGATCTGAGGCAATCTTGGAATACTGGCAAGCCATTAGGAATTTACAATTTCCACAAATAAAGATAAGTATATACATTAGCTCCTTGATGTAACATTCAGTTGAGCAGGGCAACTGAAAATGTGTAAATCATTTCTATGTTCTTCCATAATAGAGAAAGGACGATACCTCCTCCAAAATCACCCAAAAAAAGTAACACAATTGCAGTGTTTTGATGTGTTTAAAGGTGTCTCTATATTACATCGTTGACATCATTAAGCATTTTTGTTTTGCAGCAAGTTGCAATGGAGTCAGAACCTGAACTGACTTCAGAAGTAACATTGAAACCATCCCTGAACTCCACAGCCAGCCCTGACAGGCAGTTGTCTCACACAGCTTGCTTTGGACACCATTAAATTCAGGTGTATTAAACTGCCATAAAAAAAATGGCTCAAAGGTCCATTGAACCAGCTGAGTTTCTTACCTGAAGTAAACTTAAATGCTTAGAAAATACAGGTGTTACCTGTATTTACTGTTAAAAGTAGAGCTCTGTGAATGCACTTACTTTTTCAACAGGGATAATGAAATTTGAGCCAGATGGCAGAGTGTGAATACTGCCTGGTCTGAAATGCAGTTATCATTGTCAAAAGCATAAGTCACTTTTTCTGATATTTAAGATGAGGAGGTGCTGGTATTGGACTGGGGTGGACTAAGTTAAAAATCACAGAACACCAAATTATAGTCCAACAGGTTCATTTGGAGGTAGTAGCTTTCGGAGCACTGGTCCTTCGTAAGGTAGCGAAAGGAGCAGCGCTCCAAAAACTACTTCTTCCAAATGGTCCTGTTGGACTATAATCTGGTGTTGTGAGATTTTTAACTCTGATATTTAAAACATGTCAATTGTGCTAATATCTGAGGATATTCCTGCTCAAGATAATTCCATTTGAAAGCTGGATGTCATTGTGTTAATTGTTATTTGGTCTGCATGGGTTGCAGCAGATAAAATTCAAATGCAACAGTGTACACAGTGTAGTTTATTACTGTGTTTCCAGACCATTTTCCCTAATATAATCTGCAAGATGAGGGAATATGAAAGACTGCTCAGTCACCCACCAGCTCCTAACAAGGATGCAAAAGCCCTGACTCCCAGCCAAGTCTTTTGTCATTCTGAGCAAGAAATGTATATCTAAGCAATACAATGTTCTGAAGTCAACCCTAGGAGTGGCTCTAATGCAACAAAAATGGAATATTTTACCCGTGAATCTTTAAAATTTAGCATCTGTGTGGGAATACCCACGTTACTTTTTCCTATTTACCTATTGAAAAATGTACCCTCTTGCCTGTAAAGGAAATGCATAAATACATTCTGCCAGAAAAACAGAGTTATAAAAGTGAAGAAAGCATGCCCAATTTTGTCGGTTTTGAAAATACAGTTTTTTTGAAAGCCATGCTTATTTGCATCTGAACTGCAAGATTGCCCTAATGTTAGAAGTTATACAAGGAATGTAGAAAACACATATTCCTGGGTTTTAGGACAAGGAAGTCACCAAACAGAATCCATATTTCTGTACAACCAAAACACAAACATTTATTAAAAAAAGGGGGAGGAACACCTGACTGGACAAATTGAATAGCACCTCAAATAAAACAAAAGAAAATATAAAAGCAATTTGAAAGAAGTTTAAAACATACTTCATATTTACAAATACTGATATACAAAATAAAGCCACATGGATAAAGCATAAATTTATGCCAACATTTGAGCACAGGCAATGCAAGCATGTTGCTTCAGAATGGGTAACAAAAGCTAACATCTTTGTCATTGAAAAAACCAGAAATGCTGTATGAAGCTGAGCTGCCTTAAATCATTTTACGATAAGAAGGTTGCACCAAAAATACACACATTTAACATACTTCCTCGAAGAAGTCACATTTTCTACACAAAACTTCTGTTTAACGAATTGTGAACATTTTCTGTCACCACGCATAATTGAGTGCGGTGTGAGTCTCCACTGATAACAATAGTTGCGAAGTATTGATAAATGTCTCCTTAAACTAAATTGAGGCTGTAATGTAAGGATTTTTTGAATAAATTTTCTTTCTGACAAGAAATTTATGTTGTGACACTGGAAATATTTTAACTCCAAATTAAATTTCTAATCTTGGAAAGTGTGTGAATATTACATTGACCACTGCAGCACTTTATTGAAGATTTTTGTAGCACCTTTCAGCAGGTCATATTATAAATGATTCTCAAAGTCTGTTTCACTGATTCATGTTCAGCAGAAAATATAGTTCAATTGGTTTTGTGCTTTTTTACTGCCAAGCTATTTTTGAATGTCTGTTGACAACATTGCTGAGTTTAATATTCAATATTTTTCCAGACTTAAGTGAGGACTATCTCTTTAAATAATGCCAGGACTCAATGGCAATGTTAAATGCCATTCTATTTGATGAGCTGATGGCTAGTGGAATTTCAATGTTGGCAATCAGCATTCTATCACGAGATAAGGTTTACTTGCACAATGTGCAAATTAAAGATTTCGGAATCCCAAATCATTTTCTTTCTACATTATGTTCTAAAGAAATGATTTACTTCAATGTGTTTAAATCTAATTCATCACTATCTGTTTGGGTCTGACATTAGATATTGATTTGAAGAGCTGGTCCTTATTTTCTTCTTGCAAATATGTTTGTGACATATGTTTTGTTGTCTGGAGAGTAAAAATAGCAGTTTATCATTCCTGCCACAGCAAAGTTGCATGCAAGTGATGTAATGATGCATTTTAATCTGATTTCACCAAAAGATTATACATAAATAATTCATTGCAAGTTTTTTTTCCCTTGAAAATAATTCCCTTTAAAACATGAGGATCATTTATTCTCATGATTCTTTGATTTTAATTCATTCTGGTTGGTTTACTTATCTATTTTAGAGGTTTCAACATTGCATTTGACATTTGATGAGGGAATTATCACATGAAAGAATTTAAAAGATCTGCTGCTAGAAATTTAGTTTTGAGGCTTAAGTAGTTTACTGATATTCACTGAATGAGGCTCAAAGCCAAATTCTGATCTTAGCTTTCTTTTTTCAAGAATTTTTGATTTTCACAGTACAATGGATTTTAATGAGCAGCTTTCACTTCTGTTTTGTACAAAACCTAATGTGACATTTGCATTGAAATTTTATCAGTGACAATATATTTGTCAGTGACAAATTTGCTCAACTCAGATCATTTGAGATTCGAAAGCAAATACTGTACTTCTCTACAATTAACCAGCAAAAATACAAGTAGCATGTTAGTGGTATTTAGCCACATTAAGTTATGAATCAGTAAGAAATGCTATCCTGCATTTAATTCAAGTTATGTCAGGCTGTTACAGTGAGTAAATATTGCTGGTATTTCACATTTAATTATTTATTTTAGCACCCTTTAGTGTTTGCATGTATAGAAATAATGCCTGAGGTTTAATTTCAGGAATTAAAATTACCTGTTGTTCAGGAGAGCTTTTACACTGCACTTTTAGTAACAAGGGGAATAGATTCTTATAAACCGCAATCTTTTATAGATTGGCCTAAGTACATTCGGGGTAAGGGGAAAAGTTCGCATTATTCTTGAAACATTGCTGCAATTTGGCATGCAGGAGTGCAATAACATTTCAAACAATCCTTTCAGTACTACATTTTTGTGTATCAAGCTGATCAGTTGTTTTTTAATAGCTTATTTGATAGCTGATACACGGACAGTTTATTGAAATCTCAAATAAGGATCATGTGTTTTGAACATCAGCTCTTGAAAAAAATCTCTTCCTCAGTTCAGAGCAGAGTTGCTAAAATGAGCACTGTATGGAAAAGGATTAAGTTACCTGCAGGGTGGTAAATGCCTGGAGGATAATTGGCTATATTAGTCCTGCTCTGTCAAAGCACTCATCTTTCACACAGTCTTGTGAAACATAGCAACATTTTGCGATAAAAGTGATGAAATGAGGGCAAAAAGCTAATAATTTGGTCATTCTATTTTATATGGTGGAATCAATCCAACCTTGAATGGAATAATATAATTAATGATGCAAACAATGAATGTGTTTCAAAATAAGCTTTCATTAATGGTCTTATAACACCATTATTGCCTGAAAAGCTTTAGGAATTACTTTCCGAACATGGCAAATGTTAGTATAATCCTCATAAGATTAACGTGTTCAGAAACCTGTTCAGAAAACACATTCAGTTGTTGAACAAATTTAAGATCTGAGGTAATTTAAGAATGGTGTCTGTGACATGTGAACTATAATATAATTTAGACCAATATTTCTATTGATGGTAGAATCCAAACTATGAATCTTCAGTATATCATGTAAATATTTGATTAAATAGTCAGATTGGGGAATATGATGTCCAGCTAATAATATGCATTTGAATATTGTTTATCCAATATTGGAATGACTTTAAACTTTGTATTGGGATAGAAATAAGGCTTAAATTTTGTTCATCAGTTGGCTTGTTGACTTTGGACATTAGACGCAAAATAATCAAGGAAGGCACATGAATCCATTTGAATCAAACCCCACCAAAATTGAAATATTTATAGTTCTTTCTGTGGAGGATAGAGGGCAATATGCCTGAGGAACAGTAGATCTTTATTACATTTCCTTTTATACTTGAAATTAAGATTGAATTAACTTGCATTGTGATGTACACAATTGATTTTTTTTTAAAATTGCTGTACTTTCTGATGTATGTCAAACATTACATTGGATGTACATTTGTATACTGTCGATGGAATAGAGAAAGAAAAGTGCCATTTTTAAACTGTACAGCCAATTCCTCAAAACTGAACAAAAGCTCAGCGGAGGAAATTTGGTCAAAAATATTAAGTTTTTATACAAAAATCAGTAGATCTATTTTCATGCAAGTAATTCAATACCCCACTTTAGAAACTCATATTAAATAAAACATGCATTTTAAAATGTGAAACTGGATAAATACCGACTGATTGCAAGGTGAAACAAGTGTTAAGTATAGTAAGCCTGGATCATAAAACACTCCTTATTTCTACATCTGCTTTAGAAATACTGTAGGTTGGATTGATAACTGTGTAAATTAAGCAGTTACAAATTGTGATTTATGCATCAAATTTGACATCACTATGCTTGCTTCAATGTGGCAAAATAACTGGTACTTTAAATGAGCTATTTAAATAATGGTTTCTAATCAAAATAAGTATTTCAGCAATCCCAAAAATTAACTCGAGTTACTTTTTTGGTTTTAATCAGTGTCAAAACATGAGTAGTTTCAAGAACCAATTTACTAACTGATTATTTATTATTAATGTCTAAACATGGTTTTGGAAGATTAGGGGAAAAATGTAGGAAGGTGGAGAAATATTTTGCTAAAAATTCTGCAGCTATTTACAGTAGTTCTCCCAATAATTATCTGTTAAATAAACTACTTCAAGTTGTCATTTTAAAATCAATGTGAAAGTGCTTTAAAATGTTTTTAATATATTTACAGTTTAAAATTGGAGGATATAGGATGCAGGTGAAATACACAACCTGCTGTTCTTTTTATACCAATGTGTAAAAATGAGGAAAACAACAAAAATCAACTCAACTGTCATGCGAATCCCAGCAATCTGAATAGGCACCTGAATGCAGTTCTAATAACAACAAAATAGTGACAGGCATACCTTTTAGACTGGCGGTACATTGTCATCATAGTAAACCCTATATTTAGTAATTGAGTGAAGCAGAATATGTATCTTTAGTACATTTGAAGCTCTAAAAATTTTAGTTTGCTTGACAGAAGACACAAATTTGGTAATCAATGGTACAGTTCTGTTGTTGCATCTATGATTTAGTCTAAATTTACAATATTCTCAAATAGTTTTATTTTAATTGCAGTTGCAATAAAAGAAAACAATTTTGTTAATGTGGTTACCTAATCAATCTTTGTTTGCACTGGTACAGCTGAGACAGAAAAACGGCTGCTCACAAATTGAGATAACGAAAGTACAGGTTCTACTGCAATTACAAGTTAGATGATTTGTGAAACACAACTGGATGATCAATCATAAAATGACGTCAGGATTATCAATTAAGCTTGCCTTAATTAGTACATTAGATGTACTGTAAATTTCTTTTTTCAATGAAATGAGATGTTATGAAAATTGTAAAAACAATGAGCTGGAGGAGCACCATGATAGTAATTGCCATATAGTCTACCTCTGAACGGCACAATGGGAATTTTTTTTACATATAAGTGCATGTGTTTGATGCTTCAATTGAAACATCAGGCTAATAAGGTTTAGAGCACCAACAAGCCAGGCCAGCGAAATACATTTACAAATTTAAGTTGCTGGGCTAAGGGTTGTGTCGATGATTTTTATTGTTGTGACTAAAAAATGAACTCTGTGCTGTAAACTTATTCTTTTTAAAAGCACCAATTTCTTTTAGTTTTGCTTCAGATGATGCCCTACACATATAATTCAACAGGTCAAGATGTTATTATCTGTCAGAATTAACCTGGCCCTGAAGTAGTAGCTGCTTCTCTAACAAATGATTATTTTTTGAACAACATAGACAACAAAAGGTGTACAATAAATACTATTCTTCTAATTTGACATAGAAAGTTTTCTTTTTACCCCTCAGTATGATGGGCAATTATAAGTTCAAAAACATGTAGATATATAAATTAGATTACTAAAACTGGAAATTTTCAATTGTAATTAAAATTCTTTGCTCAGAGTGCAGCTTTCGAGATGATTTGCACTTGAGTGGAATTTCCCCTCTACAGTATATTCATCAGAGGAAAGCACCGCAACCAGCAACAGAAACAGCTGCTGTAGTGAGGTAAAATGGCCGCAAGGTTGTACATATCTCAAATCCAGCGGTTGTAGGGTCCTGTTACCTGGGTATAGGCATATGAAGACACAGTGATAACAGTGTTTGTTGTGATGGTCATAGCCTGACGTGTGGGAAAGTAGTCTTTTTTGTCATGTTCAATATCTGCAGTTGGTGCACTGCCCCACTTGCGTTTTTTCCCAAGAAGCTTGGTGTTTACCAGTGGCAAACCTAATCTTGCTGCTTCTTCCTGTCTTTGTTTTGCTCTTTCTGCAAGAATTTTCATCTTTGCTTCCCAGAGAGCTAAGCCGTGGTTTGGCTGATTTAAGTTCTTATGCTGGTAGAACACAAGCGATATCCGTGTGGGGTGACACCGGTTTGGTTTTTTTAATGGAGTCGTGGCATGAAGCTCTCTTCTGGCACATTCAATTAAAATAGAACCATGAGCTGGTGCCACAGCAACTCCACCAATGTTCCCATCCAAAAAATTATGTTCACTGTCAGACCAAACTTCCTCTTCTTCCTCTTTAACATTCTCAGGAGGCAAATCTTCCATGCTTTCATTCATGCAGTAAGGATCCCACAGTTGTTCCTGTAGGTCTGCACTCTGTAATACTGACTTATTTTCATTTACTTTGTAAAGATCCCACTGCTTGCCTTCCAAATTTGTGCTGGGTAACATCGTTCCATTTTCACCCCATACTTTCTCATGCGGGTTTATGCTGGATACGGAGGGCTTACTGTTACTTATTTTATACAAATCCCATGGTTTATCTTGTAGACTAGGTCCTGATATAATTGACAAGTTGTTCTGTATTTTCACAGGTTCCCATAATTTGTCTTTAAGATTCACATTAGATGAGATTGAGGGTGGTGATCTGGTTTCACCTGTTTTGAATGAATCCCACATTGTTTCCTGGAGATTTGCACTTTGCACTGGTGGTGCACTTCTGCTATCTGTAAGCAAATTCCAAGGCTTTTCTTGCATATTTGTTGCAGGTATTCCTGTTGCATTCCTATTCAATGTTGTCGAATTCCATTTTTCATGAACATTTGTGTTAATTAAGTTGGCATTATCAGTAGGATTGAATAAGCCCCATGTTTTTTCATGACCAGATGTTCCAGCTGATATTAAACTACCATTTGGTTTAAACATATCCCATGATTTTCTTTGATGGGCTATGTTAGGTGGCATTTGTAGAGGAGAAAAGGTACTGCTTACTGCATGGACATTCATAGATATCCCACGACAGGATTGTGAATAGGAAACAGAGTCATCTGGCTCTTGCTTGATAAATCGATTGACACTGTTTGCATTTTGTGGAACTCTTTTGACTTCCTCAGGTATTTGATGTGATTGATTGGATGTTGTAGATAACGATGTTTGAGAAACTAATCCTGATCCTCCTTGGAACATGGGTTGATGATTCTGCTTTGGTGTCATCTCCGCAGCCTGTTCGGAGCAATCAATCCTGTTACTTCTGAGGGCAAGATTGAAATTAGCACACAGCTCCTGTACATCAGGCTTCTTCTCAAAGCTGTTTCCTGAGAAACTCCCTGGTCTTGTATCATTTCTGCCATAGTTAAGGAATGATGTGGGAAATAATTGGTCACTTGTATAACCATAATATCCATATGAGAATGAATACCTTGGATGAAAATTGTTAATGGAAGGCAGGGTTGGCCTTGCATAGTAAGAATGATAAGGATAGACATTTCCCAGACTGTAAGCGTTGGAGGGTCTACAGCTACCAAGCACTGTGTAACTCTCAACAACTGAATTTCCACTGTGTTTGTAGGAATTGTAGTGATCTTGCGGTTCTATTTTGATTGAAGGTGTAATGTGATGTTGGGGTGTTGCAGTTGCCATTGTCATATCTGGAATATAAGAAAAAGCAAGATGCACTAGAATCATTGGTAACTCATGCAGCCAATTTTAAATGCCAAAACTAATCTATCTCATGTAACCACTGCAGTTATGACACAGTAGACATAATTACTTTTATTTATTATCAAAAATTTAATTTAAAATTGAAAAGAAAGCACAAAATAAGAGCATAAACAAAGTTTATCAAAAAGGCTTTCAACACTATTAATCCCTTCGAGACTGATTACTAAACTTAGTGATCTTGGACTAAGCCCCACTCTCTGCAACTGGATCCTCAGTTTCCTGACCCACAGGCCACAGTCAAAATTGGGGACAATATTTCATTCTCACTAACACTCAGCACTAGAGCCCCCTCCCTCCCCCGGCGTGCCCCCTACTGTACTCACTGTAAATCCATGACTGCATCACCACATACCAGACTAATGCCATTTACAAGTTCGCTGATGACACCACCATAGTTGGTTGAATCTCAGATGGCGACGAAACAGACTATAGACGGGAGGTGGAAAATGGTGCACTGAGAACAAGCTAGCTCTCAATGCTGGAAAAAGCAAGGAACTCATTATTGACTTTTGGCAGGATGACACTCATGCCCCCCTACACATTAACAGCACCGAGATGGAACAAGTGGAGAGTGTCAATCTCCTGGGACTGGTTATCCACAACAAGCTTCCTTGGACTCTTCATGTGGATGCACTGGTTACAAAGGTCCAACAACGTCTTAGATTAGATTAGATTACATTACAGTGTGGAAATAGGCCCTTCGGCCCAACAAGTCCACACCGACCTGCCGAAGCGCAACCCACCCATACCCCTACATTTACCCCTTACCTAACACTACGGGCAATTTAGCATGGCCAATTCACCTGACCTGCACATCTTTGGACTGTGGGAGGAAACCGGAGCACCCGGAGGAAACCCACGCAGACACGGGGAGAACGTGCAAACTCCACACAGTCAGTCGCCTGAGGCGGGAATTGAACCCGGGTCTCTGGCGCTGTGAGGCAACAGTGCTAACCACTGTGCCACCGTCTCTTCCTCCTCAAACAGCCAAGGAAATTTGGCATGATGGCGAATACCCTTGCCAACTTATACAGGTGTACCATCGAGTGCATTCTGTCTGGATTCAAGATTGGAGACGGCTACAGAGAGTGGTGAACTCAGCCCGGACAATCACGAAGGCCAACCTCCCATCGATAGAATCCATCTACCAGGCCCGCTTGTCAAAGAAAGGCTGCCAGCATTCTCAAAGATCCATCCCACTCTCGCAATGTTTTTCTACAACCTCTACCATCGGGGAGAAAGTGCAGAAGCCTCAACACGCACGAGCTGGTTTCGTAACAGTTTCTACACTACTGTTGTTCAAATACTGAATGGAGTCACAAACTCTTAACATTCGCCTGTACCTGTGTTTTTGTTTTTACCGCTGTTTACCTATTATTTACTTATCTATGCTACTTAACTCTGTGATCTGCCTGTATTGCTCGCAGGACAAAACTTTTCACTGTGCCTCGGTACACGTGACAATAAATTCAATTCAATTCAATTTCAGAACAAGGAAAGAACTTTTAACACATTGTGCTTATATCTTTTCTACTCCATCTCACACTGCCCACAATCTGGATTGTGCAGATTATTTCAAATTTTTATCACCTTGAATTGAAATTCTCTCTCCTCAGAGCTGTTTAAAATTCACTTTTGATAAGTAAGCAAATCTAAGAGTCTCAACCAAATCATTCTTTACCATCTCTACTCTAGACAATGAAAAAAAGCCTTGTTTATGTAACCTCACATCATAAGGTGACATTCCAATTAATCTGAGCTGTACTGTGTCCAAGGTCACTGTATGCTTTAAGTGCTATACTTCAAACTTGATTTCGTATTCCAGTTGCGATCTAACTAGGGCTATATATACAGTAGAAAATATCCTGTTCTTTATGGTCGATGTGGTAAATTAGAAGGGCTTACATTCTATTAGTCTTTGTGATGAGTTTTTTTAATGTATTGCGGTTTAGTAATCAGTGCGAGTGGCTCCTGCGTCTTCTTGGGCTTCCACTATTCCTAGATTTCAGCATTAAAATAATAGTATCCAGGTGCTCCTTAAACTTATTGAAAACATTCTACATGTGAAAAATTGTCTGTCTTCCATCTGACCAAGTTGGTTGACTTATTTAAAACTGTATTTCTGATTTCATTTGAAAAGAAATGCCACTATCTGAAGTAACAATTAAGGAACTTGCTTAGTGAAAATTTGTTTTTTTAACTTTTTGCAGAAGTAGAATTATTTGATTATGTGTTTCTTATATAAATCTGAATAATATCAAAATGAAAGGCAGCATTTATGAAATTACTGCTCCATGGATATGATTGACACAATTTGTCTAGGTCATTCAATTTCTAACAATTTTTAAAAAGAATTGAAACAACTGTTGTCAAGCAAAGTATGAAGCTGTTCTATTCATGTGAATTATTTTTCCTTCTTTTTCTTGCTTGCTTGAAAGGGAACACATGAACTAGCAATAATTTCCGATGTGTAATGATTGTAAAAGATAATCAGGTAATAGATTCAGTGAGAGGTGTTATATAAATTAATGGTCCTAAAAGGTTACCAGAGGAGGCTGCAAAAGCCATCAGCCAATCTGGGAGTCTCGGGAGAATTACAGAGTCCAGATTAAGATCGTGATCAGGTCATAAGTGCTGTCCCTTGCTCCTGATAGTCTAAGTAATTCTGTGTAACTCATCAATGTAAATTGGACCTGTTGCTATCTGAAATAAACTACCTCTTCATAGAATCATCGAATCCTTACAGTGTGGAAACAGGCCATTTGGCCCAACAAGTCCACACCAACCCTCTGAAGAGTAACCCACCCAGACCCATTTCCCTACCCTATTACTCTACATTTACTCCTGATTAATGTACCTAACCTACACATCCCTGAACACTATGGGCAATTTACCGTGACCAATTTACCTAACCTGCATACCTTTGGATTGTGTAAGGAAACTGGAGCGCCAGGAGGAAACCAACGCAGACATGAGGAGGATGTGGAAACTCCACACAGACAGTTGCCCGAGGCTGAAATTGAACCCGGGTGCCTGGCGCTGAGAGTCAGTAGTGCTAACTACTGAGTCACCGTGGTGCCGCTACTGAGCCACTGTGCTGCCTCTTGCTATTAAAAAGAGTGCGTCCTCTTGTTAAGACTCACTACCCGTTAATCCTTTACCACTGTAAACCAAATAGTACATTAGACATAGTATGGAAAGAAGGATTCGTGGCAACACTGTACCCCAACCATGAACTGGTCTTGGTTAGTTCCACAAACCTACAATGTCAGCAACATAAATTCTTAGATATAGTAGTCTACAGCAGAGAAAACGGTCCTTCAGTCCGTCAAGTCTTCACCATCAAAAATAATTACCTTGTCCAATTTTTCATCTTTAAACCTTGCATACCTTGGTATCACAAATGGACATCAAAATACTACTTAAACGTTGAGAATTTTTTTCCTTTACCACCTTTATGGTCAGTGACTTCCAGTTTTCCACCTACTTCTGGGTGAAAATATTTTTTCTTACAACTCCTCTTAGCCTTCTACCCCTTACTTTACATCTATGACCCCTGCCCATTGATCCCTCCACCAAGGGAAAATGTTCCTTCCTGTCAACCTTATCCATGCCCCTTGGTCATTTTACAAATTTCAACCATATTCTCCTTAGTCACCTTTGCTCCAAGGAAAACAAGCCCAGTCCATCCAACCTCTCTTCAGAACTAAAACTCTCCAGGCCAGGAAACAACCTGGTAAATCTTCTTTGCACCCTCTCCAGTGCTTTCACATCCCTCTTTTTAAATTCCAGAACTGTACACAATACTCGAGACTAAACAATGTTTTATACAGTTGTGTCCCTGCTTGTGAAATGTATGCGTTGGGTCATAAAGGCAAGTAAGCCACATGCCTTCTTTAGGGGAGGCAATGACGCAGTGGTATTATCACTGGACTATTAATCCAGAGACCCAGGTAATATTCTGGAGACCAAGGTTTGAATCCCACCACAGCAGATGGTGGAATTAAAATTCAATAAATATCTGGAATTAAGAATCTGACAGCAACTATAAATCTATTGGCGATTGTCAGAAAGATCCATCTGGCTCAATAATGTCCTGAGGTAGGGAAACCCACCCTTAACCTAGTCTGGCTTACATGTGACTCCAGACCCACAACAATGTGGTTGCTCCTAACGGTCCTCTGGACAATTAGGGGTGGGCAATAAGGGATGGACAATAAGTGTTGGCCCAGCCAGTGACACCCTCATCCCATGAATGAGTAAAAAGAAACACTATTTACTTGTCCTGCTACTTTAAGGGACTTGCATGTCAAGGGCCCTCCAATCCTCAGTGCTTCCCAGGCTCCTACTGTTCATCATGTATGCCCTTGCATTATTTGTCATTCCCAAATACATCAGACTAATCTGGACTGAATTCTATTTGCCACTGATCAACCCATTTTATCTCCTTTTCTATATCTGCCTGTAATCTCAGGCTATTTGCACGATTTACTACCCCACCAATTTTCTTTTTAATCATCCTTCAAAATATCTTTCCTATATTTACAATTAAATTATTTATGTATTATCACAAACTGCAAAGATCCCTACACTGACCCCTGTGGAACCCCATTGGACACAAAAAACAACTTGACCATAAACATTTGCTTCCTGCCACTCAGCCAAGTCTGGATCCATGAACCAAATTTCCTTCCAATGTGTGAGTTCCTACTTTTGCTATCATGCGGGACCTTGTCAAATGCCTTGATGAAGTCCAAGTCGACTACTTTGTATGTATTTTCCCTCACCTGGTCAGCTCTGTGAAAAATTCAATTAAGTTGATGAGACATGACCTCTCCTGAAGAAAACCATGCTGACTGTTCTTGATTATTGCCCACCTCTCCAAGTGTAGAGTAATTGCTTCCAATAGTTTTCCCATCCTTGAGGTTAGACTAACTGTCCTGTAGTTTCCTGATTTATCTTTGCTCCCTTTTTGAATAATAGTATCACATTAGCTGTCCTCCAGTTCTTTGGCACTTCTCCTGTAGTCAGGGAAGAATTGAAAATTATTGCCAATGCCCTTGCTATTTCCGCCCTTGCCTCACTCAAAATCTTGGAACATATTTCACCTGACTCAGGAGATTTACCTACTTTTAAGCCTCCCAGACTACTCAAAAGCTCCTCTCTGTCTATGCTAACTTCTTAAAGTATGTCACAAGCCCTCTCCCTGATTTCTATACCTACATCCTGTAAGGCAAAAATAAAGCAACAAATGCAGGAATCATAATTGATTAATTAGTTTGATGAATAAGGACATTAGAATTATTATATTGGACAAACTTGCTTTGATGCATTTGGTTCATTTGAGAATCTGATAATCCATGAAATGAGTATTATAGATTTGATCTATAATAGATCATTGTTGATGAGGAGTGACAGTCGGCAGTGATTCAATTTTCTGATAAAATGAACCAAACTGAGTTTGGATAAGAGATGAATTTGGATAATGTGATGCCACAAACTGGACATAATAGTCTTTTTTTTTTAAAAGGTTCACCATAATTCCTTTACTTTTGTCCTCATTTATAAAACCCAGGATCCTATCTGTCTCAATGTCCATTCTTTTAATCAGCTCTGTCATCATCGAAGATTTATGGACAGATAAGCCCTGCTGTTGCACTTCTTTGAGAATTGCATCCTTTATTTTGCATTAATGCTCCTTTTTCTCTCTAATGTAATGTACAACTTCACATTTCCCTCCATTAAATTTCATCTGCCACATGTTTATTCATTCCACATGACCTAACTGTCTTCCTCACAGTTCAAAATGCTTCCAAGTGTGTGTCATCAGAAAATTTCAAAATCTTGCCTGAAGCACCCAAGTCAAGGCTCTGAAAAAAGATCAAGAAAAGCAGTAATCCCAGGACCAACCTATATCGCCCTCCAGTCTGAAAACTATCATTTACACTACTTTGTTTCCTGCCACACAACCAACTTCACATCTTTGCTGCCACTGTCCCTTTTATTCCACATGCAGGGTGGTTTTCACACACAGGGTGGTGGGCTTTTGGAATGCGTTGCCAGCAGAGGTGGTAGAGGCAGGCACTGTAGATTCATTTAAGATGCATCTGGACAAATGCATGAGTAGGTGGGGAGCAGAGGGATATAGATGCTTAGGAATTGACTGACAGATTTAAGCACTTGGATCGGCTCAGGCTTGGAGGGCCAAAGGGCCTGTACCTGGGCTGTAAATTTTCTTTGTTTATGCTTTGACTTTATTAACAAACCTGTTATGTGACACCTCATCACATTCCTTTTGGAAGCTGACGTACACCACATAATCACAAAAAAAACTGTTAAATTAATTAAACTAATTTCCTCTCAAAAAATCCATATACTTATTCTATTTATCCAAGTGATTAATAATTCTACAGCTTATCATGCCTAAAAGCTTACCACAGAGTTAAATTGAGCCTGTTGTCTCTGGGCCTATTCAGGCAAATCAGTTGATACTAAGGCTTGGAAACCATTTGAAAATGGGCTGGGGCTTCAGCAACATATCTAGTCTACCAATGTATTGAATCAGTCATGTTAACAGTAAATGATTGTTGAATAA
This sequence comes from Chiloscyllium plagiosum, assembly GCF_004010195.1. NCBI lineage: Eukaryota > Metazoa > Chordata > Chondrichthyes > Orectolobiformes > Hemiscylliidae > Chiloscyllium > Chiloscyllium plagiosum. Next base: position 13,237,739 of record NC_057751.1, read on the forward strand.
AGATTGCAGGCCTTGGCAAGATTTTAAAATTTCAGCAGGTCAGGCAGCATCCAAGGAGCAGGAAAATCGATGTTAGGAAGGGCTGATGAAGGGCTCCTGCCCAACCTGCTGTGCTTTTCCAGCACTAGATTAGATTAGACTACTTATAGTGTGGAAACAGGCCCTTTGGCCCAACAAGTCCACACCGACCCTCCGAACGGCAACCCATCCAGACCCATTCCCCTCTTCACCTAACACTACAGGCAATTTAACACAGCCAATTCACCTAGCCTGCACGTTTTTGGACTAGGGGAGGAAACCAGAGCATCCGGAGGAAACCCACGCAGACACGGGGAGAATGTGCAAACTCCACACCGACAGTTGCCTGAGGTGGGAATTGAATCTGGGTCTCTGGCGCTGTGAGGCAGCAGTGCTAACCACTGTGCCACCGTGCCGCCCCATTTTTTTTTTAGAATATGACTCTAATTTATACTACTCTAATTTTGACTCTTATCTCCAGCATCTGCAGTACCCACTTTCACCAAAGGTTTTAAAATTTGTTTGGAATAACCCCACATCTCCCTCAGTGCTTGAGTTGTATATTTTTTTGCACTTAAGAGGAACAAAAAATGATTGATCTAAGACTCAACCCTTTAATTTTGCAATTTGCAAATCCTTAACCAACACTCTGCCTTCTATTAATTAGCCAATTCTCTATTCATGCTGATACATTATCTCCTAAACCGAACAATACCAGGTTATATTCCAACAGGTTTATTTGGAAACACTAGCTTTTGGAGTGCTGCTCCTTCATCACAACTACCTGATGAAGGAGCAGCACTCCGAAAGCTAGTGTTTCCAAATAAACCTGTTGGTCTATAACCTGCTGTTGTGTGATTTTTAACTTTGTACACCCAGTCCAACACCAGTATCTCCAAATCGTATCTCCTAACGACAGGGTTTTATAAAATAACTTAATAAGTAGTATCATATCAAATGTCCTCTGGAAATCCAAATTTATTGCATTCAATTACATACAAATATGTTACACTTCCATCTATCCTTTGATCCATCTTACTTGTTACCTGCTCAAAGAATTCTAATAAATTTGTCAGGCATAATGCTGACTGTGCTTGATCATATTATGTAATTCTAAATGCTCTGTGATTAAATTTTTGGAACAGTTACCAACATTTTCCCAATAACAGATGTTAAGCTAACTGGCCTAAAGATTCTTGTTTATTTTTGTTTGCTTCCTTTGTACATAAAGGTGTTACTTTGGCAGTTTTCCATAATCTAAGGCTTCTTGGACTATGACCACCAGTATATCTACTATCTCTGTGGCTAGTCCATCTAATATCCTAGGATGTACCCCACGAGGCTTAGTGTTTTGTCTGCTTGTTTGGGTTTGTTGCTGAGAAATCAGCGGACTGTATTCATTGGGTACCCATTCTTTTTTGAATATACGGTATGGGTGATTTTCCTTTGCTCTGCATAGTTTCTCTGTGCTGCAGTGTGTGTTGGCTCATTGAAATAATGTTCTGATGCAGCTTCGTTTATGGGTGTTGGGGATGATGGCATCTGTAGTTCAATATTTGGTCCGTATGTGTTGTTTTCCCGTAGACGCTGGTTTGAAGTTCCCCATTGGCTGTTCGCTCTACTGTGACATCGAGGAATGGCAGTTTGTTGTTGTTTTCCTCCTCTTTCGTGAATTTTATGCCAGTAAGGGTATTATTGATGGTCTTGAAGGTTTCCTCTAATTTGTTTTGTTTAGTGATGACAAAGGTGTCATCCATTTGTCGGACCCAAATCAGTGTATTCAAAAAGAATAGGTACCCAAAGAAAACTTACAATGATATGAGGCAGCAGCTGACTCTGATAAAGTGGAAACTCACTTAACAGGATGACAGTGGATAAGCAATGGTAAATATTTAAAAAGCGCATGCAACAATTGTTCAATCCTGTCTTTTTGAAAATGTATTCATTTTGTGGGATGTGGGTGTCACTGGCTGGCCAGCATTTATTGCCCGTTCCTAGTTGCACTTACGAAGGTGGTGGTGAGTGACCCTTTTGAACCGCGATGGTCCATTTGCTGTGTGTTGACCCACAATGTCATTAGGGAGGGAACTCCAGGATTTTGTCCCAGCAACAATGAAGGAAGGGTGATATATTTCCAAGTCAGGATGGTGAGTAGCTTGGAAGAGAACTTGAAGCTGGTGGTGTTCCCATAAATCTGCTGCCCATGTCCTTTCAGATGGAGATGGTCGTGGATTTGGAAGGTGCTTTCTGAGAATCTTTCTTGAATTTCTGCTGTGCATCTTGTAGATAGCACACACTGCTGTGACTGAGCGTCAATGGTGAAGGAGGTGGATGCTTATGGATGCAGGGCCAATCAAGCGGGCTGCTTTGTCCTGGATCGTGTCAAGCTTAGAGTGTTTTTGGGACTGCATGCATCCACGCAAGTGGGAAGTATTCCATCACACTCCTGACTTGTGCCTTATCGACGGTGGACAGGTTTTGGCGATGGAGGTGGTGAGTTATTCACCGCAGTATTCCGAGCCTCTGACCTGCTCTTATGGCCACTTCATTTATGTGGTGAGTCCAGTTGAGTATCTGATCAATAATACCTCCCAGGATGTTGATTGTGGGGGGTTCAGTGATGGTAACACAATGAATGTCAAAGGGCAGTGGTTTGATTGTCTCTTATTGTGAGGGTCATAGCCTGGCATGTGTGTGGCATGAATGTTACTTGCTACTTGTCCACCCAAGCATAGATATTGTCCAAATCCTGTGCATTTGGACACAGACGGCTTCAGTTTCTGAGTCGTCGTTAATAGTGTTGAACATCGATGATTGCACAATGAACATCTCCACCTCCAATCTTTTGATGGAGGGAAGGTCATTGATGAAGCAGCTGAAGATGGTTGGGCCTAGGACACTACCCGGAGGAACTCCTGCAGAGATATCCTGGAGCTGAGATGACTGAGCTCCAACAACCACGACCATCTTCCTATGTGTCAGGTATGACTCTAACCACTGGAGAGTTTCCCCTGATACCCACTGATTCCAATTTTACTAGGGCTCCGTGATGCCACAGTTGGTCAAATGCAGCTTGATATCAAGAACTGTCACTCTCAACTTGCCTCTAGAATTCCACTTTTTTGTCCATGTTTGAACCAAGGCTGTAATGAGATCAGGAGCTGAGTGGCCCTGGTGGAACCCAAACTGGGCCTCACTGAGTAGATTATTGCTGAGCAGGTGCTGTTTGATAGCACTGTTATTGACATCTTCCATCATTTTACTGATGATCAAGAGTAGACTGATGGGACGGTAATTGGCCGGATTGGATTTGCCCTGCCTTTTATGTACAGGACAGATTTAGACAAATTTCCACATTGTCGGGTAATTGCCAGTGCTGTAACTGTACTGGAATAGCTTGGCTAGGGGAGCACCAAGTTCTGGAGCACAAGTCTTCAGTACTATTGCTGGAATGTTGTCAGGGTCTGTAGCCTTTGCAGTAAGCAGTGCCTCCAACTGTTTGTTGATATAACGTAGAGTGAACCGCTTTGGCTGAAGACAGGCATCTCTAATGCTAGGGACCACTAGAAGAGGCTGAGATGGAGCATCCGCTCGGCATCTCTGGCTGAAGATTGGTGTAAAAAGCTTCAGCCTTATCTTTGTCTGGCACAAAAATAAAATGGAAAAGGTAGTCTGATCATGGCTAACAAGGGAAATTAGGGATAAGATTAGAACCAAGGAAAGGCATACAAATCAGCCAAAAATGTCCAGCAAACCTGAGGAGTGGGAGCTGTTTAGATTTCAGCAAAGGAGGACAAAGCAATTGATTCAGGAGTGGGGGAAGTAAAATAAACTTGTGGGGAACATGCAAACAGATTATAAAAGTTTCCACTGGTATGTGAAGAGAAAAAGTTAAATGAAGACAAAAGTTGTTGCCTTATCGTCAGAAACAGTGGGTTATAATGGTCAACAAAGAAACAGCTGTATTTAGAAAGGTGGACCCAAATAACATCCCAAAAATGTTGAGAATGTAAGATCCAGTCAGCAGGAGGAAATGAAGAAAATCAATATTAGTAGGTTAATTGATGGGATTAGACGTTGATAAATCCCCAGAGTCCGATAATCTACATCCCAGAGAATTTAAGGAACTGATACCATCAATGGTTTACACATTGGTGATCATGTTTCAAGATTCTACCTACCATGGAACAGTTCCTACGACTGAAGGGTAACTAATGTGGCCCCACTATTTTAAAAAGGAGGTATAAGAAAACAGGGAATTATAGACTGGTTATCCTGACATCTCCAATGGGGAAAATGCTACAGTCCTTCATAAAAGATTTAAAGCAGAACACTTGGAAAACAATGAAATGATTGGACAGCATGTTTTGAGGATATAACTGGTAGAAATGATAAGGGGGAGCCAGTGGATGTAGTTTACTTAGGCTTTCAATATGGTCTCATATAAGAAACAATTAGAGTGTAAAATTAAAGAGTTTGGAATTGGTGTTTCTGTACTGACATGGATAGAGAACTGGTTGGCAGACAGAAAAACAAGGGTTAGAGATAAAAGCATCTTTTGCTGAGCGGCATGCTGTGACTAGTGGGCACAGCAACTTGGACCCCAATTATTCACAGTATACTTTACTGATTAGAACAGGGAACTAAATGTGATATCTCCAAGATGACACAAAGCTGAGTGGGAAGGTAAGCTGTGAGGAGGTTGCAGAGATGCTTCAGTGTGATTTGGCCATGTAAGTGGTTAAAGCATGGCAGAAGCAGTATGATGTGGATAAACATGAGGTTCCCATTTTGCCAGCAAAACAGGAAATAAATTATAATCTGAATGGCAATAGATTGGGAAAGGGAAAGGGAGAGGTGCAACGAGATCTTGCACACCAATCAGTCAAAGTATGCAGGTGCAGCAGGCGATGAAGGAAGCAGATGTTATGTTGGCCTTAAAAATGATAGGATTTGGATACAGGAGTGGGAATCTCTTACTGAAATTGTATAGGGCCTTGGTGAGGACATATATAGACTAACTTGATGTTATCCTTAACTTCCCTAGTTTACTATGGTTGGTTTATCCCCTTCCTCAAATCCTTCTTTCTCACTGGAATAAAGCTTTGCTGTAAGACATGAAATATTAAACATCGACCATTTTTTCTTAACCATCTTTGCTGCTGAACTCCGCTCTCAGTCCATCCCAGCTTGCTCATCCCTCATTCTTTTGTATTTACTACTATTCAAGCTGAGCATAGTTGTGTGAAACCCAAGTTCCTCCCTCTGAATGTTGAATTCTATCATGTTATGGTCATTATTTCCTTGAGGACATTTTACTGGAGATAGTTACTTAACCTACCTCATTACAAATCACCAGATCCAAAATTAGCTTGACCCCTGATTTGATCTACAACACACTGTTCTACGAAACTGTCCTGAATGTACTTTATGAATTCTTCCTTGTGGTTACCTTTGCCAATCTGACTATCCCAACCTACATGAAGATTAAAGTCAGCCATGATGATTACGTTACTGCTTTTTGCACATGCCCTCACTACCTTCTATTTATTCTCTGTCCAGCTACAAGCTACTGTTAGGGGGCTTCAAATTATTCCTACTAGTGTCTTATCTCTACCAATATGGGAATATAATAAAAGGCAGTAAAAGCTTCTGCAAATATATAAAAAAAAGGGTCTTGAAGCAGAAGGGTAGTGTTCCTACTTTTGGGCAGATGATCTGGGTTCAAGTTCCACCTGGCCCAGAACTGTGCCATAACATGTCTAAGCAGGTTGTTTAAAAATAAACAGTTATTAAAAAAACTGTGTAGCTCAAGGAAATGATGACTTCTAAGAGGGCGAGACTGAGGAATCAATAATGGAAAACAAGAAAATAGTGGAGGCTTTGAACAAGTATTGAAGCAAATCAAGAGGTAAAAGGAGGGAGTAATTAAATAATCAGATCACTAAAGAAAATATTATAGGAAAACTAAACCAAGGGATTAAAGTATACAAGATGATGAATAAAGAGGAACCAGCAAATGCTGCACATTTGGATTTCAAAGAACCATTTCATAAGGTGTAACATAAAATATAAGGTAATAATTTATGGCTCTGGAATGAAAATTGATATGGATAGAGAATTGACTCACAGGGAACATCATTTTCAGATTTGTAAACTGCAACAAGGGCCAAAGGGATCAGCTGGGGTCTTAACTATGATGATCTATATTAATGACTTGGATGAAGGGATCAACAAGTATTGTCGCCAAACCTGTCAACAATATCAACTAAGTTGGCAAGCAAGTCATGCAGATACAAAGATTCTGCAAAAGGCAGATGTAAGTTAAGTGAATTGTCCAAAAATTGGCAGATGAAACATAATTTAACATAATGAAACATAAAGGTGAGGCATAAAGTCTGGAAAATCAAAACATAATTTAAATAGAGACAGACGTGCAGGACCAAATACAAATGAAGACAGTATTCACGTCTCTGCCACTTAATATTGACTCAGGAACTCTCCTCATTGGGGTTTAGAAGAATGAAAGGTGATCTCATTGGTATATGTAGGATTCCTAAGGGGCTTAACAGGATAAATGTTGAGACGATGTTTCCCCTCATTGGAGAATCTAGGAACAGAGAGCGTATTACAGAATAAAGGGGTACCAATGTACCACTGCAATGTGGAGGAATTTCTTATCTCAGAAGGTTGAGAGTCTTTGGAACTCTTTGCCACAGAGAGTTCCAGGTGCAGAGCCTTTGTGTATATTTAAGGCTGAGATAGATAGATTCTTGTGAGCGTCACAAAGCTGGTTCCTTTCTTTTGTAAAAGCTGTTCCTTATTTTTTTTCAGAGGGATTGTAAACGCTCCCAGTGCCGATTAGACTGGATTGGTACAGAGATTAAAGGGTATTGAGAGGCCTTTTTGTTTTTATGTAAACAGATGAGACTTCAGGCCAATGTTGTCATGGAAGTGACCTGTATCATGAAAGGGGAGTGGTCAGCTCTCTAGCTGAGCAGTTCAGTCCAGAACTAGTTAGGAGTTCAACAGTAAGCTCTGTGGAAACTCTCTCTCTCTTTCTGCCCTTCTAACTTCAACCAGTAAGCATCTGTTCCATAGTTTTACTCTGTTTTAAGGGGGTTTGCTTATTGGGACTGTTGTGTATATTCAGAACAGCATAATTAAGTCTAGCTTGGATAGACTGAGCTCTGTAGTTCTTTATGTGTCATAGTGTAATTTTGTGAATAAATTACTGTCTGTCTGCTAGTAGTCAACCTAGAAAGCTTACTCTGGGTAATTATCACTGTACACTTTCCAAAACAAATTGCAAAGTTACGGTCTGGGTTGCCTGCTCAAGGATGTTTTGAATGGTCTGGCCTAGTGCATTACATGAGATATTCCAGATCAGCCATGTTCGTATTGAATGGGAGAGCTGTCTCAAGGAGATGAATACCCTACTCCTCATGTTCTTAATGTTCTGTAGCTGTAAAGCTGAGAAACTAAGTATTTTTCTTAAGACCCCACTTCTCTACCGAGGAAGGTTGAAGCAAATTCATATTTAATAACATGCACCTTCTACTCTTATTTTGACACCTTGACAAATTGCTGAATTGCCAGCTGATGAAACAATCAACAACAATCTAAATAAAACAACTGAAAAGGAATCTTAATTTTTGGGTTTGAGTTGATTATTTCCAAAATGAAGGCTGAGACCTTCAACACCTGCCATGCCAACAGCTTTGTTGCAAGCATTGATATCAACAAGGTGGTGGAAGTGCACAGGGTGCTCACGCTCAAAGATGACTTGAGGCATTACTTTCTGGAGATTTCAGGCTGAGAGCCTCACTTGTGTTGGATTTGGAGGATCTGAGCAGTGCATGCAAAGAGTAACTGGGGTCTGGATTTTGGGTACAAAAAATTGATCCACAAGAACATGTAATCAGGAACAGAGGATAGTGGGTTCTGTATAGCCTTTTTTTTAGATTAGATTACATTACAGTATGGAAACAGGCCCTTCGGCCCAACAAGTCCACACCGACCCGCCGAAGCGCAACCCACCCATACCCCTACATTTACCCCTATACCTAACACTACGGGCAATTTAGCATGGCCAATTCACCTGACCTGCACGTCTTTGGACTGTGGGAGGAAACCGGAGCACCCGGAGGAAACCCACGCAGACACGGGGAGAACGTGCAAACTCCACACAGTCAGTCGCCTGAGTCGGGAATTGAACCCGGGTCTCTGGCGCTGCGAGGCAGCAGTGCTAACCACTGTGCCACCGTGCCGCCCACCAAAGCTGAATTGACTTTGTGAGCTCTATTCAGCTGGGAGAAGGTACTGGAGCCAATTGTTGCTCAATGGAGTCGGGGAGCAGTGTCAGCACTGTGAAGCTGAACTGAAGTTTGCTCAGTGCAGTGAAAGAATAGGAATTCTGCGAGTGAATAGATGCTGGATTTACGCACAATGGTGGGGTCTCAGAAGAGCCTGAGCAATTGCCACGTGAGCAATAGTTGGGCAACAGTTGGAGTCCTGTGCTGTGAAAACTCATTGCAGGCAGAAGAAGAAAAGGGCCTCCTGGCTGAGTTGTGGATCCTATTGACAGGAAAACCAAGACTAAATCTTGAAGAAGAGGAGCTGAAATCTCTCACAAGGAAGATCCAGTTGGAAGGGCTTTGGCAACTCACAGAGCTCACTGGCATCTGGGTGGAAGACTTCTCTTGATTTTCTGCCGTTTGATGTGTGGCTTGTATTAGATCATGGTTTGCCTGTTATATTCTGTTTATCTCATATTAATGCTGGTTGTTAGAATATACGTAGATGGTATTAACTATCTTGGTATAGTCAAATTTATTTTCTTTATTTAATATAACAGAATCTTATGGCTTTATTCATTTAGTGAGTAACTGGAATTTCAAGCTTGTCTCCTTTATTAAGTTCCTGCTTCATATCTGGATCATAACACACTCAAAATATTTTTTAGGAAATAGATAGGTTTGAATAGGCATAGAGTCATAGAATTATTTAGTGTGGATACAAAGCCCTCAGCCTAACTCGACAATGGCGACTTAGTTTCCGAAATGGAACTAGTCCCATTTACCCACGTTTGGCACATATTCCTCTAAATCGTCCCTATTCAAGTATCTGTGGAATGTTTTTTACAGGTTGTTACTGTACCTGCATCTACCAATTCCTCTGGCAGTTCATTCCACAAACAAACCAAGCTCTGTGAGAAAAAGTTGCCCCTCAGGTGCCTTTTAAATCAGAAAAGATCTTTGCTATTCACCTTATCTATGTCTCTCGTGATTTTATAAATCTCTTTAAGGTCATGCTCAACTTCCTACATCTAGTGAAAAAAGTCATAGTCTATCCAGCTTCTCCTCGTAACTCAAACCCTCCATTCCCGCCAACATCCTGGTACATCTTTCCTGAATCCTCTCTAATTTAATCACACCCAGGGCAACTACACAGTATTTAACTGAAGTAATTCTTCAAATTTATGTTCACAGCAGTGCTGTGAAAAGCTAATACGTAATTTACAATAAAACAAAATACCTTTGTTTTGTGGAGCACTGCACTGTAAATCTTCCTGCAAAGCTTCCTGTTTTAGTTTTCCAGCCAGAAGTTTCTTTGCTTGGTTTCTCTGTTTCTCAGCTGCTCTCTTTGCTTCTAGTTTCTTTTGACGTGCTGATTTAACTGGTTCAGGCAGCATTCTGACTTCCCTGGGGAATGCTGTAAGCACTTGTATTGCTCCAGCTTTAATCTTCTCATTCTGATTCTCTTCACTACCATATTCATCAGTGGTTGACACCTTGTACAATGGAAGCACATGCAATTGTTCGTCGTCTGGGGTCGTTCCTATCTTGCGATTGTCTTCTTTCGTTAATGTACAAACCTATGAATAATTATACCAAACAGGTAAGTACCTCACACGTTGCTAAGTATACCTAAGGAGATCAGAAACATTCTTTTATTTGTTATCGAGCTTTTATAATTCAGATACACTAGCACAAATGTGCAATTTGAAATATAAACTGCTGAATACCTGTAATCTGACAGAAATGGAACTTGGTTTTCAACGAATTCTATACAGGTGCAGTTGCAAAATTTTCTGAATCAAGAAGAGGGTCATTTTTAAAACAATGTGCCTAATTTTATTTCAACATTAAATCAACGTGCAAAGTTGAATGCAATGGTGCCCATCACCTTGGTTCTCGCACTAAATTATTTAAGCGTTGATCTTTACAGTGTTGTGTAGTAGAACATCTGAATTTAAAATACAATGTTTGGAAACACATCTTGAGAACACGGAAACACCAGCAAGGATGGGTTAAAATACATAAAAAGCTGGAAAAGCAAATAGCCTGCTTCCCACATGATCATTTCTATTTTTAATGGGAACGTGCAGAGTGAAAATGAACGTATATTCCAGAGGTAGTTTCCTAAATTTGATATTAGAATCTGGCTATCTGATTTGCATAATTTGAAAATTTGGAGGCTGAATGAAAGGAATAATGGTCAGATCCAAAAGTGTCTTTCCAGCACTGCTTGTGGGCACAAGGAGGACCAGAGGTGCTTCGTATCAGCCATGACCCTGGCCACATTGTTAATTGTGATTGACAAGTCATCAATCTGAAACTTTTAACTCTGTTTATCTTTCGAGAGATACCATCTAAACTAGTGAATGTTATCACATTTTCTGCCTTTAATATTTAAATAAATCCTGATATTCTCCCTTTCTCCCTTACGAAGTGTTCATCCCTTCAGGAGTGAAAGTCTATGCAGTACCAAGCATTGGCAGCATGTGGCAGTGTTGAATCGTGAAGGTGTACACTATACTGTACAATATCATTTTAACACATCCTGTGAGGAAAATGCTAAATCTAAACATGGCTCAGCATTTATTTACATGCTTGCACCTTTATTTTCAAATATCACCTTTAGATCTGTTCTTCTGAAGGGAACTGTCACCTTTCTAAATATGACAGACAGCAGTAACACGTTTAATAAACATACAGGCACCAAAAGAACAGTTTCTAATGTAATTTATTTTCATTCAGTGGTGTGTGAAATGTTCATTTTGTGATGCATGTCAAGCAGTGAAAATGGTCAATGCTTCTGAAATTGAGCTTTCAGAACTGCCTTACATTTCAGAGGAATGTCAGAACCGAAAACACGAACAAAGTCTTGGTTTCTGCTGAAGTAATAATTTGAGGTTTATTTAATTAATGTTAAAATTCTTGAGCAAAGAGTTGAGATGGTCTAAACTCATTTGACATTACAACTCTTACAGCCAACAGATCTCTTGTTCCATAGTTTGCAGTTCGATTTGGACATGGATCCAAGAAATGAAAGGTCTGTATCTAACCCATTGCACTTTGAAGTTCTCCTGAAGGCAGTTATTTGACTAAACAATAGTTTAAAAATAAAAAAAAATTGAATGCAACATGATTTGAAAATATGGGATTCCTAGTTTTGTTTGAGGCACGAAACTGAACAAATATTGATTTCATACAAAGTATTAGCTTACATACCACAGTACACCCATTGTACATATTATGCTGATCTTTGTGAGCATGGGCACAGAAGTCCATACATGCAGTTACACCAGAAAATGGCTTTCCTTCTTTTTTCCCAAGTCTGCAGTCGGGGGCTACTTGTTCATTTGTAACCTGTAGAGGTAATGAATAGTGTACTTAATTAGTTTTGTTTTAATCACATTTAGATGTATGTTTTAGAGATCAGTGATTTGCAGTTATCTTGTAATCATTAGATTTCACATTATTTATTAAAGATGAATGATCTCAAAGAACTGGAGATTTTTGCAATTCTACTAATGAACTGCAAATTAACTGTTATATTATAAGGAAACAGAGTCCCTGCATTTAAATCTGTGTTTGTGATCTGAATGCTCCAATGCAATTCAAAACCAATTATGAAGTGCCGTGACTAGTATACTGGGATGACCAGTTTGTATGCAGCAAGGTATTGGTCGGGTACACTAAGCACCCAGGGAGCTGCAACCCAGTTCTCAGAAAAGTGATAATGGCTGCAACTGAGAAAACAGAAAGGTTTACTCGAAAAGATGGCACTTAAAACTTCTTTTGTATTAAAGTGATGTATCAGGTTGGAATACTGTGCGCGCTAAAATCTCCATGTCGATCTTGACCTTGTATACTTCTTACTATTAAGGAGAAATGCTATGGCTCAGCCCGTTCTGAAAAGGCACAAACCACCAGTCTTGTGCAATATCATCAACAATCTACTGAAGATTAGTTCCCCTGGAAGTCAATGCCATTTTCAAAATTAATGAATGCATCTCTCTGATATTTGCCTTTTTACCCCACTTAGCTTTCTGACATTTTTTTGTCATTCTTGTGCTGCAAAATATTCCTCTCAAGCAACTGTATTAAAGTATAATTCATGGCAGTGTTAAATGATGTCTCACATACTTTATTGGATTCATGGTTATGACCAAGATTTTTCTTGGTTCACAAGCCAATTGCTTTAGAAAGTTCAAATCTTTTTTCTCCCCCCAAGTGCTATACCTCTGCAAAACATTGTTACACTTTGAGTAGCAATTTTTCTCAGCAGATTCGTGACCATTGATTCATTTTTTTCCCCAAATTTATTGTCCTAGAGTCATAGATTCAAATAAGGAGAGTTTTTTTTCCAAACTTAATTCATGTGAAGCAGGTGTGGTCAATGAGGGTTGTTCATCCATAGTTGCCTTTGAGAAGTTTGTGGTGAGCTGCCTTCTTGAACCATTGCAATCAACAGTGTGTAGGTAGAGGTCTTGAGAAGATTTGTCGCTCAGGCTGCGGATGACGTCATTGATTTGTTTGATGATCCAGTGTGTTTTTCTGCAAACATTTCATCACCTCGCTAGGTGACATCATAAGTGCATCTTTAATAAGGTGTTGGTGGTCTGTTCCACTTGGTATTTATATATCACTGTTTGTTGGTACCTGCAGTTCTGTATCTGAGTGGTTTGTATATGAGATCCAGTTCAATGTGTCTATTGATTGAGTTCCGATTGAAGTGACAGGCTTCAAGGAATTCTCTGGTATGTCTCTGGTTTGCTTGTGCTTGGATGGTTACATCGTCCCAGGTGAATTTGTGTCCTTTGTTGTCTGTGTGGTTAGAAATGAGAGTGCTGGATGTGGCAAGCTGATGTTCATGCACTAAATGGTCAGTTTTCTTCCTGTTTGTCCTATGTAGTGTTTTTCAGTCTTTGCAGGATATCTTGTAGATAACATTCATCCTGTTGGATGTGGGAGTCGGGTCTTCAACCTTTGTGAGGAACTGGTGGAAGGTGTTTACTGGTTTGTGGGTCACTAAGATTCCCAGGGGTCTGAGTTGTCCGTGAGTTATCTCTGATATGTCTTTGAAGTAGGTACCCCACAATTCCGCCGTTTGGGAGGGAATTACAGGACTTTGAACCAGCAACACTGAAGGAACAATGATATATTTTCAAGTCAGAATGGTGAGACCTGGTAGGTGGTGGTGTTTTTGTGTATTTGCTACCCTTGTTCTTCTAGATGGTCATGATCATGGGTTTGGAAGGCATGTCTAAGAGCTTTGGTGAACTTTGCAGTATGTCTTGCAGAAAATACTCAGTGACAGTAGTGGAGGGAATAGATAATTATGGATGTGGTGCCAATCAAGCTGGCTGCTTTCTCTGGATGGTATTAAGCTTTTTGAGTGTTGTTAGAGCTCCACTCATCCAAGTAATAGGGAGTGTTCCATCAGACTCCTAACTTGTGCCTTGTAGATGGTGAACAGGCTTTGGGGCGGAAGGATGTGAATGACTCATTGCAGGACTCCTAACCTTTGACATGCTCTTGTTGCCACAGTTCCTGTATAGCTCATCCAGTTCAGTTTCTGGTCAATGGTAACCCTAGAATGATGATAACACATGCTCCCGTGACATGAATTCCATTAAATATGAAGGGATGACAGTTCATCTCTCCTAGTAAATATAATCATTGTCTGAAATTAGAATGATCTGACTGTTACTTGGCATTTGTCAGCCCAAACATGGATATTGTCCAAATCCTACTGCATTTGGATATAGACTGCTTCAGTGTCTGAGGAATCATTAGTAGTGCTGAACATTGTGCAATCATTTCCAAACATTCCCACATTTGATCTTTTGATGGATGCCAAGTTCATTGGCAAAGCAGTCCAAGACAGTAGGGCCGAGGACAATATCCTGTGAAACTTGTGCATGAATGTCTCGCATCTCAGATGACCCATCTTCCAAAAACTACAACCATCTTTCTTTGAGCCAAGTATGACTCCAACCAGTGAAGAGTTTTCCCTTTGATTCCCATTTTGCTCGGGCTCTTTGATTCCACACGCACTCAGAAATTAATATCAAGGGCAGCCATTCTCACCTCATCACTGGAATTTGGCTCTTTTGACCAAGGTTGAACCAAGGTTCAAATGATGTCAGGAGGTAGATGGTCCTGGCAGAACCCAAACTGAGTGTCAGTGAGCAGGTTATTGTGAAGCAAGTGCATTTGATAGCACTGATGACACCTTCCATCATATCACTCATGATCTAGAGTAGATTAATGGGACAGTAATTAGCCATGTTTGATTTGTCCAGCGTTTTGTGTACAGGACAACATGGGCAATTTTCACACTATCAGGTAGATGCCAGTGATGTAAGCTGCACTAGAAGAGCTTGGCTAAGGGTGCGGCCAGTTATGGAGCACACATTTTCATTATTATTGCATAACTGTTGTTCAGGCTTATAACCTTGGCAGTATCCACAGCTTCCAAACATTTCATTTTGCATGGTTGAATGGAATTGACTGAACATTGACATTTGTGATGCTGGTGAATTATGGAAGAAGCCAATATGAATCATCGACTTGGTATTACCAACTGAAGACTGTTGCAAATGATTTAGCTTTATGTTTTGCACTGATGTGCTGGGATCATCCATTATTGAGGATGGGGATATTTGTGGTGTTACCTCCTCCAGTAAGTTGATTAATTGTCCGCCATTGTCACAATCCTAAATTCAAACTTGATTGGAGGTTGTCATCTTGGGGCTTAGTTAAAACTGATTGGCCGAATTTGAATTTGTTTTTTTTGTCTCACAGTAACCCAGGTATTGCTAGCTGCTAGACCAAATGTTACATTGTAAATTCTCCAGCACTCTGTGTGCTTACGAAGTCCTTCATAATACCCCTTACACCTTCATAATACTAAGCCCAAATCTGAGCCTCCAACAAGGACAAGATTATGAGACGTATGTGGTATGTTTTGGGAAGTCAATATGACAAACCTCAGAAGTAATAGTGTAGATCATAATTCAATGTACTGGCCTAATGGATGACTAACCTCTAGTGATGGTTATTGAGAGGTATTGATAAATTTGAAGTACAAGGATTTATGCTTTTCTCTCTGTAAGTGCAAACTTGTGAGAGAGACTCAGACCTGTAATTAACTCTCTTTTTTCCAAGTTCAGCCACTCTGCATGCAGTTTCCTTGTTAATAAAGACCGATTATTTTGCCAGACCAAGTTTTGTTGAATTTTTGTTGAGTTTGTTTCGCTCTCAGTCCGGTAGCGAGTTTTAATCCATTTCTACATTTGGTGCTGTGAGCAAGGTTTGAACCTCGTGGGGAAACCCCATTGGATTTCAAATCCATTTCTACAGATAGCCATGTAACAGTCGTACACAATCTGAAGGGAGTTGCCCGAGGAGTAACCATTGTTGACTCAAGACCTCATGAAGTATCATGGCATCAGCTGAAATGTGGCCAAGGAAACATCCAGCTGATTATCAGACTGAACCACCCCCCAAATCCCTGATGAGACAATACTCCCCCATAATGAACATCAAGAAAGCAGTGAGGGTGGCAATGGGTGCAGAAGGTACTCTGGCTGGACGACATCTATCCATGAGTGCAGCACAATAGTGAAAATAACTGTATTGAGGCTGGTGCCCCATCACCAAGTCACCCTTCATTTATACACAAACAGTCCTTGACTTCAATACTGCCTCTTCAGAATCCATTTCCCCGAATGTCAGCATCTCTAACTCTTCTCTTTTTATCTATTAGCCAGGGCACCCTGATTGGACAAGATTAACAGCCCCAATCAGGGAACTCATTCTATGAGATCCAGCTGGCTTTACCTTATTACAATCACTACACCATTTCCCCTCTGAGTCCGAGGACATAGGCCGATCTTTATTCTTGGAGAGCCTCACGGGCGTTTTTGTACCAGGTTAGGTTCTTTCAACTTGGTGTCTGATACAATCGGCATATAACACTTGGGAGCTTGCCTCTTGCACCAGAAGCACTTTGGTAGAACTTCACACTCCTTTTTTAACAGCAAAGGCATTGAAGCAGCTACATCTGTCATGTCCACCTCAGATTCTGAGGACTTGTCAATGTTTAACGGATACAGGGCTCTGGCAGCTTTTCCAAATGACCCAAGGGTCAGAGCATGTTTTGTTCCTTCAACATTTGTAAATCAGCACTTCCATATGGTCCAAAAGCTTGTTCACGACTATTGCACCTACCCAAACCTCACACATTACTGGTCCCGATCTAGCGTTGACCATAACCTCCTTACCCATTTTCATGATTCTTACACCAAACTGTCTCAAACCGTCTGTCTCGCTTGGCAGAGTTTTGTGTCCAGCTGTGGCCTTTCTGATACCATTTCACCACCAACCCACCCACCCAAACCCCCCTGCCATCAGACTTAATCTGGTATGGAGTCTTCTACACATAAGTAACTCTGCTGATGCTATCCCTATAGTTGCATATAGGAGAGTCCTGTAATGAATTAAGAACAGTGATTATAAACAGAAATTGCTGGAAAAGCTGAGCAGGTCTGGCAGCATTTGTGGAGAGAAATCAGAATTGACGTTTCGGGTTGAGTGACTCTTCCTAAGAACCTTCCTTCTTAGAAAGGGTTACTTGACAAAAACGTTAACTCTGATTTCTCTCCACAGATGCTGCTAGACCCGTTGAGCTTTTCCAGCAATTTCTACTTTTGTTTCTGATTTCAATTTTTATTGAAGAACTGAGACATCTTGGTATCTAGCTTGTTTCTCCAAGCCAGCCTTCAAAGTTTGGACTGCTTTTTCTGGGCCATTGGTAATGGGTGCTTTTTTTTTCTTTATTCATTTACAGGACGAGGTCATCATTGATCTGTAATCGCCCAGAGGGCAGTTATGAGTCAATCACATTGCTGTGGGTCTGGGCTCACATATAGGAAATGAGTGAACGAGATGGGCTTTCCTGACAATGGATTCATGGTCATCGTCAGACTCCTAATTCCAGATATTTTTATTGAATTTAAATTCCACCATCTGCCGTCACGGGATTCGAACCTGGGTGCCCAAGCATTATCTGGGTCTCTGGGTTGACAGTCCAGTGATAAGACCACTAGGCCATCACCTCTCCATGGAGATATGTCCTTATATGTTGAATCCCATTCAACTTTAGGAAGTAACCAAATTTCCTGATGCTAAACGATAGCCCACTACCTGTGACCACCACTTCCAGGACTGTATGTGTTGGAAAAGATGTGCACAGTTTTTCTATCATCGTACCCACTTTTGACGGATGGACCTATGCATATCCAACCACTTCAAATCTACAATGAAAAAGAACACTGAATCCATGAAAGAACCTGCACAGTCGATGTGCAACTAAATCGAAGGTTTACCCAAATTTACCATGGATATGTGTGTGTGTGTGTGTGTGTGTGTGTGGGGGGGGGGGGAGAAATGTGTGGAGGCTGTTGGCAATAATTTTTGTCCTTGTTGGCACTCTGGGCACTGCCCCAATGCAACACTATCTGCTACCAGGCCAGGCTGCTAGACCCTAGTGGAATTCAGCCAGTATTTTGACAATGTCCTTTGTTCGGGTCAATCACTCTTGCTCCCCATAACAATATGCTGCCCTCCACTGGGAGCTGGTCTAGTTGTGATGGCTCTTTGGTTTCCTCCATCACCACCCACTGTTTCAATTTTGACAGGATGAGATCTTTCTGCGTTTGAAGTCCAATATTGTCACCTGTGACTGTGATGTCACCAGTGGCCTATCTGCTAATGAGAAGCATTTCAATGCATCTGTATTCGCGAGTCGACGTCCAGGATGGTGTTCTAACTTGTAATTATAAGCACTTAGTATGAGAGACCACTGCTGAATGTCGCCCAAAACTATGGGTAGCACTGCCTTGTTCTCTTTAAACAGATCAAGGCGGGGTTTGTGGTTTGTTATTATCACAAATTTTCATCCAAAAAGGTATTGGTGGAACTTTTGACTCCGTATATGACCACCAATCCTTCTTTCTCCATCTGAGCATAATTATACTCTGCATTAGCTGAAGTCCTGAATGCTATTGGGTGTTCCTCTCCATTCGGTCACCTATGAACTAATACCATCCTGATGCTGTACGGGGAGGCATCACATGTCAATACCAGATCTTTTGTGGGATTACAATGTGCCAACACCCAAGATAATAATAACTGTTTCTTTACTTCAGCGAAAGTTAGGCCTCGTCTGACTATTTCCAGGGCTGATCCATTTTTCAGAGTTGATGCAAAGGTACCAGGATGCAGGCCAAGTAAAGTAGGAACATCCCATAATAATTTACCAGCCCAAGAAATGACAGGCATGCGAGCTGGAGCACCTTTCATCACCTTCACTTTATCTTTCAACAGATGAGAATACGTTCTAAGTGAGGTTATGCACTCAAGTGTTGTGCCCCAAACTCGGTCGGACTGACAAGAGTGTCTCTTTCCAATGGAATATCCTGCATCTCATCTGCTTCATTGCTGCATTTTCCAATGATAAAGTCAGTAGTAACGCCTGTTTGAAATCCAGTTGAGCTTCAACTAGGAAGCATTTTTTCATAATCACATTATTACTCCCACAGACCAAATGGTCTTGAAACATCTCATTAGGGTTAAACCAAAATCTCCTGCTTCTGCCAGTAATCTTAACCTGGTCAAAAATCCTGATATGGATCTCCCTGGTTCTCGATTTGCTGAGTGAAAACGAAAGCATCTCAGCATTAGAAGCAGCTTGGGAGGTCATAGTATTCTTTAACTATGTCCATTAATCCTTGAAAGGTTTGGTATCTGGTGCTTCAGGAAAAGTTATGCTCCTAATAACAGAAAAAGCTGCAGCTCTACATATTGTCAGGAGAATTACTTGTTGCTTTTCATCTGCCACAATGTCATTTGCCCGGAAAAAATACAGCATTCTTTCCACCGAGTTGGGCCGAGTCCGCAACAGCAGGGTTAAACAAGTCAAACTTCCCAAATAAAGGCAGAATGTAAGAAATGCTTACCCCAAGTCAAAGATGACTGTCGTGAACGAGTTTTCTCAGGAACGTGCTTTACTCTTGTCACCAATGAAATAACCCCACAGAGACTGGCATCCAGTCACCAAGTCACCCTTTGTTTACACATGAACAGTCTTTGACTTTAGTGCTGCTTCTTCAGCTCCCAGAATGTCAGCATTTCTGACACTATTCAAACCTTGTCACAGTCAAAAGAGCAGTGTCACTATGAACTATGCTGGTGGAGTCCTAAAAGGTGGAGCTGATAGATTCTATCTGTAGCAAGTGATGAGGGAACCAACAGGAAGGAAGAATATAACTGACCTTATCCTCACCAATCTGTCAGCAGCTGATATGTTTGTCCAGAACAGTGTCAGGAGGAGTGACTGCTGCACAGTCCTAACAGAAACAAAGGCCTATCTTAACATTAAGGAAAACCTCCATCGTCTTGAATGGCACCATGCTGAGGGTACTTTTGAACAAATTTAGAAACTCAAAATTCAGCATCCATGAGGCAGGGTTAGCCATTATCAACAGCAAAATTGTACTTAAACACAATCTTCAACTTCACAGGTGAGCACATTCCCCATTCTACCATTGCTTTTAAGCCAGGAAATCAACTCTGGTTCAATGAGAAGTGCAGAAGGGCATACCTTGAGCAGCACGAGGCATGTCTAAAAATGAGGTGTCAACCTGGTCAAGCTACAACACAGGATTCCTTGTGTTGCCTTGCAGCACAGTAGCAAATGATCACGCAATTAATGGACCAGATTGAATCACTGCAGTCCTACCACATTAAATGGTGAATGATGATCAACAAGTAAACTCACTGGACAAGGAGGCTCCACAAATAACCCCATTCTCAATGATGGGGGAGCCAAAGACATCAGTACAAAAGAAAAGGCGAAAGCACTTGCAACAATCTTCAGAAGGAATTGTCAAATGGGTGATTGCTCCTTGCTTCCTAGCGTCTCAGGTGCCAATCTTGATTCAATTCAATTCATTCCATATGATATGAAGAAATGGGTGAAGGCACTAGATATTGCAAGGACAAGAGAACCCAGTAACTTAAGGCAATAATCCTGAAAACGTGTGCTGCACAACTTGTTGCAGCCTTAGCCAGACTATTCCAGGACAACTACAACAGTGGCATTTAACCAACAATGCGGAACATTGCCAGATATGCCCTGTATATAAAAGCAGGACAAATTCAACCTGGCCAATTATTGTAAAATTATGGTGTCATCAACTGTGCAAACAAGCAGAATCTGTTTAGCAATAACCTGCTCCCTGACACTCGCTTTGGGTTCCACCAGGGCTTCTCCACTCCTGACCTCATTACAACCTTGGCATGAACATGGACAAAAGAACTAAAATCTGGAGAAGAGGTGAGAGTGACTGTCCTTGAAATCAAGGCTGATTTGACTAAATGTTGCACCGAGAAACCCTAACAAAACTAGAGTCAATGGTGATGAGGAGTAAACATTCTGTTAGTTGGAGTCCTGAGGAGGCTAAGGGAAGATGTTTGTGGTCATTAGAGGTCAGTCATCTCAGCTGCAGGCATAATTATTATAGTGCAGAAGGAAGCCATTTATCTCACTGTGTCTTTGGTAGCTCTCTTGAGTATTTTGACTTGGTGCCAATTTCCTGTCTTTTCCATGTCACCTTGCACATTGTTTCTATTTAAAGCATTATCCACTTAGCCCTTGAGTTGCTAATTGAATTGCCTCTACACACTTCAGGCAGTGTATTCCGTACCCTAAAATTTGCTGCAATAAGTAGTTATTCAAACCTCACATCTGCGTTTCTTTTGCAAAACATATCCATACCCTCTTGTTCTCTGAGCAGCTTATAAGTGGCAGTACGTTGTCCCTATCCACTCTGTCCAGATCTCAAATAATTTTGAAAACTTATATCGCATTTCTTCTTAGCCTTCTCCTCTACAAGGTAAACAGGCCTAACTTCTCCAATTTTTCCTCATAACTGGAGTGTCTCATGCCTGGAATCATTCTTATAGACCTCTCCTGCACTCTCTCTACTGCATTCACTTGCTGCCAAAATTGTGGCACCCAGAACAGAATGTGGTCCCAAGAACTGTACACAATACTCCAACGTTTTATGCAAGTCAAATTGGACCCAAAAATCTTGAGAAATATTAGGACAATTGCCAAGTTTGGCCCAAGCATTCATTCAACAGGAAAGATGAAAAACAACACATGCCAGATTTGGAATAGTGAAAGTTAAAGGGTTGGAAGAACTGACAGACATCGTAATTTGAGATCATGTATGAAAATTTAAAATTCGAACCGCTGGACTCGCAACCAGCGCTGGCCAGAAGCATGAGATGGATGGGTGAATGAGAGTGGGCTGCAAAGATTTTGATTTTGTCTGCAGGAAGCCATATTTCATGTAACAGTCACTTAGCATATAGCACTGTCGTGTCTGCAGAATGTTAAAATAATTATTTTTAGGTAGAAGAATAATCATCGGTCAGGATACCAGCATAAACTTGGGACTTTTCAGAGAGCTTCTGACTTTGAGGGTGGCATTATTGAACCACAATGACATGCAATTTAAATTTCCCACTCTGGTTCATATTTTGCATGGAGGTGAGGGGAGAAAGGGGAACTCGTGCATGCACGGTGGAGTTTAGTAGAATAAGAGATGATCTCATTCAAACACCCAAATTTCTTCAGGCTCAATAAGGAAGGAAGGATAAAAGCAAAATACTACAGATTCTGGAGATCTGGTCAAAAGTGCGAAGAAGGGAAAACTAATTTTAGGAAATTGTTTTCACTATCTGAAAAGGTGGTGAAAGCATTTGCAACACTAACTTTTCAAAAAGTAGATATTTGGCTCTGTGGCACGGTGGTGGTTTTCCTACCTTTGAGCCAGGCTGCCCAGGTTCATAAAAGGAAAGTATCGTGGAACTTTTGGTTTTCTGAGCTCAATGAATGTTGAAAAGCATTTTACAGAAATATTAATTGCTTAAGTATACTGTAACTGATCTATAAGCAGTTATCATAGATAGTTATAGAGTGCAACCATAATTTATTTTACAGTGAAATATTTCCAGTTGTTACTAAGTTAACTGTTTGGCCTCATGACGACTAGATAGTTTGTTCCAGAGGTGTGTCGTAACATCCTTGAACAGATTAATTTGAAAATATCTTCAAAAAGATCAGTCCACAAACTTGAAAAGGAAAATTATGTACAACAACAAGGAACAAGCTGGTGGTTTAGACCAATTGCAACACTTCTCTTTAAAGAATCTGCATAGAGTGTGGAGTTTAAATTGGTTTAATGACCCCCATGAAATGTTGCAAGAATCTACAACTCTAATATCAATCTTGGAACCATGTGAAGTTTTGGATCTTGAACCCAAGACTATGGCAAGAGAAGATCTGAGAATAGCATTCCAGATCTTATAGCAAGTCACAGCAAACATCACAATGTGTGCTGCATGTCTTGAAATAAAAATAATAAATGAGGCAGAGATTAAAACTGCAGCAGTGATGACTGAACTGTTATTTTCAAATAGATGATCCATCTTGGCTAGTTTGGACCCAAGATTGCCACAATCACAGGTGCCAGTAAAGTGAAGAGATGTTGGCTGCCTTTTAAGTGATTTAATGACCATGGCATCAAAGAAACATTGCAGATATTGCTGGCTGCACAACTTACTGATCAAACATGTTCTTGCCATAAATTTCAATTCCCCCCACATCCATGTGCGCAGATGTGCACAGATGTATATGACTGTAAGCCTGATTTCAAAGACTATATTTTAATGATGAGATATTTGTCAACTCATTACAGTTATACATCAGCTACATTGTGAAAATATTAATGAAGACACAACTTTGTGGCATGATGCAAAACTGTCAATATAAGTTGAAGCAGCAAAGGAAAGAGGTGAGGGGTTTGTCATTTGAAGAGAGATTTAACAGTTTAGGCTTGTACTGTCTGGAATTGAGATGAGGAGATATTACTTTTCTCAAAGGATCATGAGTCCATGGAATTCAACACTCCATAGTGCAATGGACACTAGGTCAGTGAATATATTTAAGGAGATAGATTTTTACTTTGCAGCAGTTAAAAGGTCATGGGTAGTAGCAGGAAAGTGGAGTTCATGCTGAGATAAGGTCAGCTCTGATTGTATTAAATGGCAGAACAGTTTTGAGGGGCTGAATTGCTCACTCTTGCTCTTAGTTCTAATGTCCAGATGTGAAGATTTACTTTCTTCTCAGAAATCTTTTTGGCAATGCCATAAATCAACCTAAAATTTGTAACACATGCACAATCTCAATCCTTTGGAAATGTATCAATTCCTCTTGAAGTCATCTAACATAACAATATCTCAGTAAAACCCCAGAGGGAAAACAGATGTCACTGGTTTCTCATCTGCAATGTGTCATCCATCATCCTCATGCTACTGCCCCATGCTGCTGGACTGTTTCAGCTACTCAATTTTCGTCTTAATAACTCCATAGTCTCAGCCCTCTTAAGTCTGTAATGCCTTCAAACCCATGAGCTCTTAATGTTCCAAATCTGGCCTCTCTTATCTCTGAACTCCAAAGTCTGTTTCCATTATGTATAACTCTATGACTCTTTTCTTTTAAGACACTCTGTCAGGTATCCTCCTCCGTTGGTACCTGACATCTAATACAGACATGAGATGTGTGCTGGGCCGGCGAGGGGAAGCGGTAAAACAAAACTGTGATTAGAAACTGTGCATAACAAGCTTCAGAAATGAAAGGTTTCCCACATTCATTTGTAGCCTCAAATATTATTCCATGGAAGAGTGACAAGCCAAAACCTTAGCATTTTAATATACAATCAATCAGTCTTCAAATGCTTCCAGCCAGATTCCACACAGAGAAGAGGATGCTATTGGGATGAATGCAATAACACTTCAAAATATTTTTTCAGCTGAATACCTGGTGCCTCGATTTCTGCACCGTCTTATGTTTGCTCCAAACAAACTTCCAAAATAATCCTGTTCACACTTACATGGATTATATATTGTCTGTGTTATATTCTATGTCTTCTTGTTTCACTCATCTATCTCAGTTTACCACTGTCCTCCTCCAATACAATTCTCAAAAGAGATGTATCATCTTCAACTTTTGAAATTTTGTTTCCTGTGCCAAATCCAGGTCATAAATATATTTCAAAAAGAGTTGCAGTCATATTACCAAGTCATGGAGGGTTTTCGCCATTATTGCCTTGTCTTACAAGTAATTGGCTCAATTTAGTTTCTGATTTCTCTGCTTTGTCTGTTGGAACATCTTGACATGGCTTGAAAATACCTTTTAAGTAAAATGAGAGAGATTGGGAACTGACTGGGTGTGTACTAACTCAAGCCATTCTATAAACCAGCATATGAATGCAAGTGAATTTCATTTCTTCTGGCACACAATGGTTTATGATTTACAAAATGACTTACAACTGAAATCAAATAGTCAAATATCAAAATCCTTTTACACATATGTTAAACTGTCTGTTGCCTGAAGAAATCTAAACCACAGACTCTGCACATGATCTTCCATTTTTGTGAATGACTAAAATACTAAACAATTTGTACACTTCTTTTTAGGAGCACTGACTGACAGTTCCAAAATTAATAGAGTCAATTGTTCCAGAGCAATAAGTTACCTGATTTTTGAAGGCTTGGGGTGCAAGCTGCTTATATATTGGTGCAACTTCTGTGGCGAGAGTTTGTAATCTCTCTTTAAGTAAATCTTCCTGAGGGGGAAGAACAATAAATAAATTAATGCCTTGACACATAAAACAGGACTCATTGCAATAAAATGTATGACGTTTACTACTGGGGTTACTGATTCCCCTGACAATATTTAATTCCATGTGAGAATTAGTCTTTGATAACTTGAAACAATTACAATTGAAGTGTTGCTTAAGTTAACTATATTGTGATGTATTGTAGAACCTTACTTGGATTGAATGGAATGTACAGTTAAGTGCAGTTAAACAAAATTCAAATACCAACCATAGTTACACAGATTTAGAATTTGCAGTAAACTTCAATTTTACCTCTCATTTGGTAAAGTAATGAATGAAAATTGTTAAAAGTTCATTGAATTGTTTCATAATTCGAAGAATCTACCAAATACTAATTGATAATTTGGTTGTCTGCTTTTGCAGTGCCACTCTTGTTTTTCACTGGAAGAAGCATCTACAGTTTTTCCTCCCACAGTTGTTCATTAAATTTTATAGTGCTGCTTTCTATTGGATCCTGATAGCTTGTAGCAAAGCCTACAGGGCAAGGAATATGCCTGGATCAGCCCAAACTTGGAAGATTTGCCAGATAAGTCATTAAGCAATTTTTTTGAAACAGAATGGAACTCAGCTTCATGTTGCAGTGAGAATCCCGGAATCCTAATGTTTTTAAAAAAAAAGTCCATGCTGATGTTGGAGTGTATTCTTTGGACTTCTTGAATCTTCAAAAATGAATGATTTCTTGGCTTTTGACTGGTTTAGTTAACCAACGTAAAAAAGACATCTCAAAACACTCCTCAAACATTTTGCTATTAGCTAAAACTTTGAGTTACTTAGGATGTAAAACTGCCAATCTCAAGTCCATAGGTTGAGCTTCTTCACAGATGCAAATTTAATTTTAAGGTATCTTGTGGATTTTGGATCCAGGAATGATTTATAATTTGCCACTACTGTAAAGATGCATTTGTATTTTGCGCTTGTGCATCTTTAATGAAATCTACGTGATTACATCCTAAGGTTGTCAGTGATCTTATATGTCAGACCCCACCACCAGAGATACATTTCCTTTCACACCCCTTTCAGCATTCCACAGAGACCATGCCGTCCGCGACTGCTCCATTAGGTCCACGCTTCCCACCAACCCACCTTCCATTCCCAGCACCTACCCTTGCCACCTTAAGAGGTGTAAAACCTGTGCCCACACCTCCTTCCTCACATCCATCCAATGCCTCAAAGGAACCTTCCCCATCCAGCAGAGATTTTCCGGCACTTCCAAACATCTCATATACTGTGTCCTTTGCTCTCGATGTGGCTGGCCTCCTCTACATTTGGGAAACAGGATGCCAACTTGCAGAACGTTTCAGAGAACATGTCCGGGGCACATGCACCAATCAACCCTGTGGCCGAATACTTCAACTACCCCGCCCACTCCGCCAAAGACATGCACATCCCGGGCCTCTTCCACCACCAAATCTGAGCCACCTGACGACTGGTGGAAGAATACCTCATCTTCTGCCTGGGACCCTCCAACTGTGCAGGGTCAATGTTGATTTCACCAGTTTCCTCATCCCCCTCCCCCATCTTATCCCAGATTCAACCAAACTCAGCACTGCCCTCTTGAACTGTCCTACCTGTCTATCTTCATTCCCACCACTCCCCTCCACTCTGACCTATCACCATCACCCCTCTATTTATCTCTCAGCCCCCTTGGGACCCCCCCACCCCACAATCCTGATAAAGAGCTTATGCTCGAAACGTCGACTCTCCTGCGCCAGACTTGTTGATGATATATATATCTGCTGACCATTAAGCATTATTTCCAATATCAGAATTATTATTGTCAATTTTATGAAAAACAGCGACTGGTCAAGAGGCAGTAAACTTGAAGTTATGGTGAGAGAATCATGATTTGCCTGTCGCTGGATGACACCAGTAAAATAATATTTTCTGAAAAATCCTGCAATTGAGAAATCATGACTAAATTGCTCCTTCTCAAAACAAAGTGAAACAAATAAAGAAAGTTCAGTTAATTGAATTATTTGTTAATTAAACATGGCTTATTTCTTTGTCTTTGAACAGGAGTTTACTTTTCAATTGACAACTGCTTTGAAACTGCAATACATCAATTTTCTTTCCTGATTATATTCCAGGGTGAATTTTATTTATTAGAAAAACATATTCTGCTTTCTCCCTTCCTAGCCATTCCAGACGATTAACTATAATTATTCAAACATCACACATTGTTGTGGAAGGGGACTAAGTTGAGCTCTGAACTTTTCCCGGACTTAATATCCTTTCTTGATTCCTGACATTTCAGATTGTAGCAGGAGCTTCAAAAGCAGCTGATGATAATGTAAAATGGAGCGGAAGCCTCAAACTTAGTAGTGGCTGAAAGCTCTGATGGTGGCTAACAGCCAGTGAGGGGGATAGAAGCAAGCAGGCAAATACTGGATACTGAGCCAGACTGACTGGCAGGTCCTGAGATGCAAAAGCCTAATGAAGGGAGAGAAAATACAGCAGGGCAAGAGTGGAATTCCAAACTGGTGCATCACAGCATTGAGGAACAAGGGTCATTGGTAGAACACACAGAAGCCACCAATGGTGGCCAGAGACCTGGGAAAGGAGCAGCAGGCCCAAATTTGCAGAGCAAGTCACTGATCCAAATTGGGGAATGAAGACAGGGATCTTGAAGCAGGCCTACAAGGAGCAGATATCCAGCTAGATCAACATGGGGCACCCTTGAGCCGAAGAAGCCTCATGCACTGAGAGCCAGCAAGGCAACAACTAAAGTTTGGAGCAGAGCTTCACAGTGATGGGCCAGTCAGGATGACAAATCATGGAAATGATGGCCACTGATGTTAACTAAAATTTGGTAAGTAGTAGTGTTCTCGAAGGCCGAATTGAACCAATTGAAAAAAAACCCTGAGTTTGAGGGGCCATGAGGGTAGCAATATTCCTTTTTTATCTGGGAGACAAGTTATGTAGTAATATGTCACCAGAAATTAAAACACTGATCTAAATGTGTATTAAATTTCCTGAGGGTTTCTGCCTCTATCACTTTTACAGTGACTTTCACCACCCTGGGGGCGAAAAGATGTCTGGGGTTTGAATGTCTAATTACACAGCATCAACTGATGGATCAATTAGGAAGAGTCAGCATAGATTTCTAAAGGGGAAATCACATTCAACTAACTTGGAGTTTTTAAATGAGGTAATAAAAAGGTTCAATGAGGAGAATGCTGTACTCGTGGTACATGGACTTCCAGAAGAGATTTGATACAATCTTATAAAACAGCCTTTGAGGATTAAAAGGGTATAAAAGGGACAACAGTAACATGGAGGCAAAGTTGGCTGAGTGATGGAACAGGAAGAAATGGTCAATGGATTTTTTTTTTTGGACTGGAGGAGGACCCACGGCAGAGTCCCCAGGGTTTCGCACCAGCATGCCTGCTCCTTTACAATAAACATCTGGACCTGGGTGTAAAGGAACAATTTCTCAGTTCGCAGATGAAACTTGGAAGAGTTGTAAACTGTGAGCATGATAGTGTGGAACTCCAAAAGGCCACTGACAGTTAGTGAAGTGAGCAGTAAGGTGGCAGATGAGGTTCAATGCAGAAATGTGAGAAGCAATGTACCCCAATTGGAAGAACATTGAAATATAATGAAAATAAAGGGCACAACTCTGAAAGCGGGTGCAAGAGCAGAGAGACCTGGGTGCACACATCCACCAATGGGACACAGCTACCTGTTTTGGACCAATCAGATGAATACTCAATCTAAATAGTTAAATTCTCTCTAAGTTATGCTTTTCCATTAATGCCTGTAAGGTCTGTTATCAGTGGAATGAAGTCTGTTTTATAATTTTCGTGTCGTGCGTAAGTTAAAATCATCTGCTACATTTTGGTGCAGTGGGTCAGACTTTACAATGCAAAGAACGAATGAATCATGGTGGTTGAAAGAGGTGAAGGATGGAAGGACGGGAACTGACCTGTCAGTGAAGGCGGTTGATACAGCTGCTGCTGTAGCTGAGATGCTCACTTAATTGGATGAAGGTGACAGATGAAGTGGTGACCAGAAGGAAGATGATGGCCTAATGGCTTTATTGATGGACTGTTAATTCAGAGAACTAAGTAATGTTCTGGGGGCCCAAGCTTGAATCCTGCTAGATGGTCGAATTTAGATTTAATTAAAAACAAAATCTGGAATCATGAGTCTAACGATGACAATGAATCTATTGTCAACTGTCAGAAAAAAAAACATTACTCACGTATGTCCTTAAGGGGACTGATCCGGCCTACACATGACCCAACACCTACAGCAATGTGGTTGACATTTAACTGCCCTCTGGGCAATTAGGGATGGGCAAAAATGCTGGTATAGCCAGTATAGCCCTCATTCTGTGAATGAATAAAAAAAGCTGGATTCCAGCATGTTCTCCTTTAACATAACTGACTACAGATGAAATATCCTATCAAGGATATTCTATCTGCAAATGAATGAAGAGCTGGTCAGATATGGTGGAAATCAAAAGATGTATAACCATCCATTGGATGAGGATTAGATTGAAGGGACACAACTGGTGAGGGCATCTAAAGAGAGAGAGAGAGAGAGAAAGAGCAAGCAACTTTCATGATGGAATGTAAGAGTGGAGAAGTGGGAAATACTGGAGAGAAGTATGAATGTCCAAAGAACTCCACAGCAAATATTTCAGAGACTGGCGAGTATGCTTGAGGATAGCCAGACTACAGCAGCTGCAGCACAGGTTTCAAAGTACAAGTGGGCCACAGGAGAGGAATTGGGGTCTCCATTTTCCAGAGCTGGTAAGGTTGTTTGACCATGAGAGAGAGAAAGAAACCTACACTGCTGTCTGATACAGCACTGAAGCTACACAGCTACTGCCTTTGATGTTTGAGTTAAAGCACTTCTGAACATCGAAATGCATCTAAGAAAAATGAACAAACTGCAAAATTCACAGCAGACCTTGGAGGAATCTGTGTGGGAGAGCTCACAGCACAGGAGCAGATAAGTGCAATGTTTTTAAGTATAACCTTGCTATCTTTTTGTAATAGTGAGTAGAATGGGTTCCTTTTTGGTTCTGTATTTATAGCGATCTGTCTCTTGATTAAAATTTAAAAATATAAAACATAGGTACTAAGTTAGCCTGGAGCAATGTTTTGTGGAGCAGTAAGATTGTGCTATTTTCTGGGTCTGTAGATTGTTAAGGTGCAAAGATGACCTTTCATAGAGTGATGTGTTCTTCCTGTCAGATATGTGTAATTAGGAAGAATTTCCATGTTACTGATGATTATGGCTGCAGGAAGTGTGCTTGGTTGCAAATTCTATCAGATTGCATGGATTCATTGGAGCAGCAGTTAGAGGCAATGAGGAAATTTCAGGAGTTTGGGATTGTGATGCATGGCAATTATAGGAAGGAAAAATAAAACACCGATGCAGTCAGATAGATGGGTTCCCGTCAGGAACAGTAGAAGAGGGAGGCAGGTAGTGCAGGAGTCTCTAGTGGCTATCCCCAACTCAAACAAGTATGCTGGTTTGGAAACTGTAGGGGGTGATGGCCTCTCAGAGATTGCAGCACGAACAGCCAAGTGTCTGGTACTAAGGCTGGCTCTAATGTAACAAGGGTTACGTCAGGTTCCAAGCGATCGAATGCGATGGGGACTCTCTAGTCAGAGGCACAGACAGATGTTTCTGCGGTATAGAATCAGAATGGTGTGTTGCCTCCCTGCTGCCAGGATCAAGGATATCTCGGAGACTGTGCAGAATATTCTCAAAAGGGGAGTGGGACGAGCAGCAGGTCATTGTACATATTGGAACTAACGATATAGGAAGGAAAAAGGATGAGATTATGAAGAGAGAATATAGGAAATTTGGCAGAAATTTAAAAAGGAAGTCCCTGAGGATAGTAAGATCTGGATTACTCCTAGTGCTATAAGCTAGTAAGGTTAGGAACAGGAGGATAGAGCAGATGAATGTGTTACTGGAGGAGCTAGTGCACGGGAGAAGGGTTCACATTTTTGGATCATTAAACCTCTTCTGGGGTAGAAGTGACCTGTCTAAGAAGGACAGATTACATCTGAATTAGAAGAGGACTAATATACTGGCAGGGAGATTTGCTCGAGCTGCTCGATAGGATTTAAACGAGTTAAGGTGGGGATGGAACCCAGGAAGATAGTGAGGAAAGAGATCAGTCTGAGACTGGTTCTACCGGGAAAAGGAGCAAGTCAAACAGTCAGGGCAGGCAAGAACAAAGCAGAGACCGAGGTAGGACTGGGTAAGTTAAACTGCATTTATTTCAATGGAAGAGGCCTATCAGGGAAAGCAGATGAACTCGGGGCATGGGACTAGGATGTCACAGCAATGACAGAGATGTGGCTCAAGGATGGACAGGACTAGCAGCTTAATGTTCCAGGATACAAATGCTCTCAGAAGGGGGACAACAGAGGAGATGGAGTGACATTTTTGATAAGGGATAATAACATTATGGCTGCACTGAGGGAGGGTATTCCTGAAAATATGTCCAGGAAATTTATTTGGGTGGAATTAAGAAATAAGAAAGGGATCATCACCTTAGTGGGATTGTACTATAGACCCTCCAATAGTCAGCGGGAAATTGAGAAACAAATTTGTAAGGAGATCTCAGTTTTCTGTAAGATTATGGTAGGGGATTTTAACCTTCCAGATATAGACTGGGACTGCCATAGTGTTAAGGGTTTAGATGAAGAGGAATTTGTTAAGTGTGTACAAGAAGGTTTTCTGATTCAGTATGTGGATGTACCTACTGGAGATGGTACAAAACTTGACATACTCTGGGGAAATAAGGCAGGGCACATGATGGAGGTGTCAGTGGGGGAGAACTTTGGGGCCAGTGACCATAATTTTATTAGTTTTAAAACAGTGATAGAAAAGGATAGACCAGATCTAAAAATTAAAGATCAAAATTGGAGGAAGGCCAATTTTGATATTATTAGGCAAGAAAAGTTGATTAGGTGCAGATGTTCCGAGGTTAGATCACATGGAATATAAGGAGAACCAGCCATTTGGATGCAGAACTGGCTGGAAGGTAGAAGACAGAGGCTGGTGGTGGAGGGTTGCTTTTCAGACTGGAGGTCTATGACCAGTGATGTGCCGCGAGGATTGGTGCTCAGTCCACTGCTTTTCGTCATTTATATAAATGATTTAGATGTGAACATTGGAGGTATAGTTAATAAGTTTGCAGGTGACACCAAAATTAGAGGTGTAGTGAACAGCGAAGAAGGTTACCTCAGAGTACAACGGGATCTTTTTTAGGGGGGCCAATGAGCCAAGGAGTGGCAGATGGAGTTTATTTTAGATAAATGTGAGGTGCTGCATTTTGGAAAGGCAAATCCCGGCAGGACTTATACACTTCATGGGAAGGTCTGGGGGTGATGCTGCTGAACAAAGCGACTTTGGAGTGCAGGTTAATAGTTCTTTGAAAGTGGGGTCTCTGGTAGGCAAGATAGTGAAGATAGCATTTGGTATGCTTTCCTTTATTGGTCAGAACATTGAATATAGGAGTTAGGAAGTCATGCTGCAGCTATACAGGATATTGCTTGGGCCACTTTTGGAATATTGTGTGCAATTCTGGTCTCTGTCCTATCGGAAGGATGTTATGAAACTTGAAAGGGTTCAGAAAAGATTTACAAGGAGGTTGCCAAGGTTGGAGAGTTTGAGCTATAGGGAGAGGCTGAATAGCTGAGGCTGTTTTCCCTGGAGTGTCAGAGGCTGAGGGGTGACCTTATAAAGGTTTATAATATCATGAGGGACATGGTTTAGGTAAATGGACAAAGTCTTTTCCCTGGGTTTGGGAATCCAAAACTAGAGGACATAGGTTTAGTGTGAGAAAGGAAAGATTTAAAAGGGACAAAGGGTCAACTTTTTCATGCAGAGGGTGATGCCTATATGGAATGAGCTGCCAGAGGAAGTGGTACAGACCGATATAATTTCAACATTTAGAAGGCATCTGAAAGGGTATATGAATAACAATGGTTAATAGGAACCAAGTACTGGCAAATGGGACTACATTAATTTAGAATATCTGGTTGGCATGGATGAACTGGACCGAAGGGTCTGTTGCTGTCTCTATGTCTATGGCAATATCATCTTGGATCCTTCTATCAAATCGACAAGGGACATGAAAGTAAAAAATCAGCTGAAATAGATATGGAATGCAACCGAGGAGGATTAATGGTGATAAGCCACAGTGAGTCTTTCTTTGATGCATGTGATTTCATCATGTGGATCATGGAGAAAGACTGCACTCTTAAAATGCGAATAGAGGCCACCATCAGAGAATTGACAGTTCGCACAAATGTGGATGTTGACCTCATGTTGAAAAGGCAAATGGAACGGACTGCTGCATAGCAAGTAAAGATTCAGTTCTTGTTCTACTTTTACAGTGAGCCTCATAGCTAAGCCTGTCCAAGGGCTCCAAAGAGCTGCTAAAATTGTAGCAGTATTAGGACTTCAAACAAGACTGCCCTCACGAACAACAGATACCAGTGATATCAGTTACAGTGGTCCCATCTAGTGCTGGAAGAGGATCAGGGAGGAAGGTGACATTCTGCAACGGCTGATCCACGACAACAGGAAAGAGTGAAGCAATTCATCCTTCCTAATGGCTTCAAGCCTCACATTTTGCAAGCTGTCCACAAACAGTTCAGAAGTAGTGGAAAAGTCAGCTGCACTGCCAAAATGGTGTAACAGCTCAGAGATGGCTGCCCATACTGCCAACTACTGCCAGACCTGTGAGAATTGCACTTTGGCCAATGCAGAGAAGTATTTCAATACTTGTGGTTACAGTAATGATATGGGTCCCATAACTTGAACAACACCTCAGAGGACTGGATCCAGAGTTGAGTTTCTCAATCTCAGAACACCAGTGGATGATATTAGGAAGGCAAGCCACTAACTGGTATGCCAATCAACAGCGGTGCACATGAAGAGGTGTTGGAAACTGAGAGGGAATCCTGGACTGTGTACCAATGGGATCTGTTGTTGCATTCAGTATGAAAGCATCGATTTTTGTGTTGGAAGGTGATGCACAGCTATCATACAGGGAGACTGCAACTGAAGCAACCATGATTGTTGATCAAGCAGGCTTGGTAGACATGACTGATGTCAGTTTGAGCACATTTACCTATCAAAACATTATTGAACGTATCAGTTCAGAAGAGAGGCTGAGAAGTTCACCTTGAGTAAATGTTGGTTGTCAACACAAACCCAAACCATTCCTGCATTTTGCTGATGAACAAATGGAATGCTCCCACCAACCTGGACTTGAACATGCCATATGACCTTAAGACATAGGAGCAGAAATTAGGCCATTCAGCTCATCGAGTCTGCTCCACCATTTGATTATGGCTGATAAGTTTCTCAGCCCCACTCTCCTGCTTTCTCCCCGTGACCCTTGATCCCCTTTATACTCAAGAACCTATCTACCTCTGTCTTAAATATACTCAATGACCTGGCCTCCACAGCCTTCTATGGCAATGAATTCCATAGATTCATCACTCTCTGGCTGAAGACATTTCTCCTTATCTCCACTCTGAAAGGTCTTCCCTTTACTCTAAGGTTGTGTCCTCGGACTCTAGTCTCTCCTACAAATGGAAACATCTTCCCAACATCTATTCTGTCCAGGCTATTCAGTATTCTGTATGCTTCAATTAGACCTCCCAACACATATTTCTAAACTCCACTGGGTGTAGACCCAGAGACCTCAAATGTTTCTCGTATGTTAAGCTTTTCATTCCTGGGACCATTCTTGTGAAGCTCCTCTGAACACACTCCAAGACCAGTACATCCTTCCTGCGATATGGGGCCCAATCTGCACACAATACTCGAAATGTGGTCTTACCAGAGTCTTATAGAGCCTCAGAAGTACATCCCGGCTTTTATATTCAAGTCCTCTCAAAATAAATGCCATCATTGCATTTGCCTTCCTAATTATTGACTCAATCCGCAAGTTTACCTTGAGAGAATCCTGGACTAGAAATCCCAAGTCTCTCTGCACTTCAGACTTCTGAATTTTCTCCCCATTTAGAAAACAGTCCATTCCTCTATTCTTCCCACCAAAGTGCATGATCTCTCATTCGCCCGCATCATATCCATCTGCCACTTCTTTGCCCAGTCTCCTAACCTGTCCAAATCCTTCTGCAGCCTCCCTGCCTCTTCAATGCTACCTGTCCCTCTACCTATCTTTGTATCATCTGCACACTTAGCCAGAATGTCCTCAGTTACTTCATCTAGATTGTTAATGTATAAAGTGAAAAGTTATAGTCTCAACACTGAGCCTCGCAGAACACTTGTCACCGGCTGCCATTTTGAGAAGGACCCTTTGATCCCCACTCTCTGCTTACTGCCAGACAGCCAAGCTTCTATCTATGCTAGCACCTTGCCGATGACACGATGGGCCTTTATCTTTCTCAGTAGCCTCCTGTTTGGAACCTTGTCAAAGGTTGCCTTCTTGAAGTCCAGATAGA
The DNA here is from genome assembly GCF_004010195.1 of Chiloscyllium plagiosum. Lineage (NCBI taxonomy): Eukaryota > Metazoa > Chordata > Chondrichthyes > Orectolobiformes > Hemiscylliidae > Chiloscyllium > Chiloscyllium plagiosum. The sequence continues at coordinate 13,273,319 of NC_057751.1, forward strand.
TAATGTCCATTGGCTCGCCTTGGTCTAACCTGCTTGTTACTTCCTCAAAGAATTCTAGCAGATTTGTCAGGGGTGACCTCCCCTTGATGAAACCATGCTGACTTTGCCCTATTTTACTGTACACTTCAAAGTATTTAGAAACCTTATCTTTCACAATGAATTTCAGGATCTTACCCATGACCAAGTTTAGGCTAATTAGTCTGTAATTTTCCCTCTTTTGCCGTTCTTTTTTTTAAAAAAACAGAGGTGTCATGTTAGCAATTTTCCATTCTCTGGGACCCATCCTGGTTCTATCAATTCCTGAAAAATCACCACTAACGCGTCCACTATCTCTTCAGTTACCTCCCTTGGAACTCTGGGGTGTAGTCCATCTGGTCCAGGTGATTTATCCACCTTCAGGCCATTTAGTTTTTCTAGCACCTTCCTCCTTGGTGATGGTCACCATATTCAGCTCTGCCTCCTCACTCTCTTGAATTTTTAGGATATTACTTGTATCTTCCACCACGAAGACTGATGCCAAGTAATTATTCAGTTTCTCAGCCATTTCCTTGTTTCCCACTCCTATCTCTCTTGCGTCATTTTTCAGTGGCCCAATATCCACTTACACTTCTCTTTTCCTCTTTATGTATCTGAAGTCTCCCTTTATATTACTGGTTAGCCTACCGTCATATTTAATCTTCTCCCTCCTTATTTCTTTTTTTGTTGCCCTCTTTGTCTTTGTAAGCTTCCCAATCCTCTGGTTTCCCACTGCCCTTCGCCACATTGTATGTTTTCTGTTTTGTTTTTATGCTATCCCTGACTTCCCTCATCAGACATGGTTGCCTCATTCTCCCTGTATCATGCTGCTTTTTCCTCGGGATGAATCTCTGCTGTCTCTCCTGAATTACTCCCAGAAACTCTACCATTGCTGTTCCACTGTCTTTCCTGCTAGGCTCCTCTCACAGTTAATTCTACTTAGCTCCTCCCTCATGCCTCTGTAGTTGCCTTTATTCAGCTGTAATACCATTACCTCTGATTCTATCTTCTCCCTCTCAAATTGCAGAGTAAATTCAATCATATTATGATCACCTCCTTTACCTTAAGCTCCCTTATCAAGTCTGCCCCATTGTACAACACTAAATCCAGTATTGTCTGTTCCCTCGTGTGCTCCACCACAAGCTGCTCCAAAAAGCCATCTCATAGACATTCCACAAATTCCTTTTCTTGCAATCCACAACCAACCTGATTTTCCCAGTTCACCTGCATATTGAAATCCCCCATGGTCACTGTAACTTTGACTTCCCTACGTATCTTTTCTATTTCCTGGTGTATCTTGCACCCCAGCTCCTGACTACCTTTTGGAGGCCTGTACATAACTCCAACTGTAGTATTTTTTACCTTTACGGTTCCTCAATTCTAACCCCACCGATTCTACACCATCTGATTCTACTTCATTTCTTACTATTGATTTAATTTCATTTCTTACTCAGAAAGCAGCTGTCAGAGCTGAAGTGAACCTGCTGATGGCATGATTGATCAGCATCAGTCACCTTGTGATATGACATGCATAACAGCTCTGAAGCAGTGAAATGTGTAGCAAGTAACATTGCTGAGGGAAACCACAAAGCAGGGAACTAATCAGTTTCTATGGGCCTCTCCTAGCAGGCAGTAGTGTGTTTGATAAGGTGAGGGGCAAAACCAGATGCATTAGGTCAAGGGACAAAGAAAAATGTGTGAAAAGTCCAGGACTTCTATAATGTCTGGAGACCCTCTGACAGTGGCTACAAAACCAGGAAAGGGAATTGAAATAAGCTGGCTAATGCTCGATACTCAGACTGACTGGAACTTAATGGCAGCAGGAGCAGAGTTCCAGACTAGTGGATCAGAGCATTGAGGAGCCAGGGTCGAGATGCTGAGAGGCAGAAGTGGAAATGGAGTGACACAAGACCAAGGTGAACCATCTCAGCAAAACCATTTGAGTTCAAGAAGTGAGGAAGATCCCCTTTTTGTTTGGGAGACAAGATGCTTGCATTGACCAATATGACCATGCCTTGTCTCATGGTCACAATACATTCTAACAATGGAACTCGGCTACTCAGCTGATTAAAGATCTGGAATATCAGGCGAATATCAAATCCAAATTGTTCATTCCTCTAAATTATGCTTTTCTACTCATGTCTACCAACATTCGTTACCAATGGAATACAGATACTCTGTTTCATCATCTGTGTGCAGTACCTGTGTTCAAATTGCCTTTCATATTATGTTTTATGGTTTTGAATCATTGGTACATTTCAACTGATTCTTAAGCTGTAGTTATAACTTTTCCTGAGCCTTGGACTACAACACTACTGAATTTACATATTGCCTCTTTTGAATTTTTAAAAATATTTGAAATTGCATCACAGCCACTGAAGTGAGTCATTCTTTTAGTATTTGGAGAAACAGCACCAATTTGCACACAACACTGGTCTGTGAACACTGAGATAAATGAGAAATTTACTGCACTTTAATGTTTGTAGAGGGATAAATGTCAGCCAAGCCCCTCAAGAACTTATTGACTGTTCTCCAAATGTGCCATGGGATCCTTTATGTTGACTGAAGACAGCCAACAAAGTGTTGGTAAAATGTTTCATCAAAAAGATACTGCACCTCTTCCTTGGCACAGTGCTGAAATATTCATTCTGATTGTTAAAACCTCTCAAGTTGTTCGGGAACTTACGATCAACCAACTCAACAGCACTGAACCAAGACTGTCAATTTAGCTGCCTTCTCTCAATATGGGACTGTAACAGCAATGAAAAATGACAATTGTAAATGCATTCTTGTATTAAAATTTTGTGAACTAAACCAACCTCTTTAGGGTTGTCCCCCAGGAGTCTAAACTTTCGAGGATGCTTGCTGCGGGCATATTTGCATCCGTTGAAGTACATGCTCCAAGAACAGCCAAAGGAAAAGGAAGCACCACAGGTCTCAGGATCCTTTCCCTGACATGCACATGTGCGGCTGAAATGAAATTAAAATAAAACCAGTAACTATTAATCCTTTTAGCAGCTTCAGAAATGGCGATCAAAAGATTTGTATGAATTGTTACATAGACTATACATATGGCCTGAACATTGATCATCTGTCATTGTAGGTTATTTCTTTTCATTATACTTTTGGTTTCCAAAATTTGCACTGTAGATATTCAACAGAATAGATGCTAAAGTATGCAAGAATATTTTCGCATCTATCCTGTTGAATGAACTGCAACAATCAACTGAAAAAGTTGATTGAAAATAATTAATCCTGATATTACCCCTCTCTTTGACTTCTGTGCTGCAGGTCTCAGTTTTGGGATGCATTTACAATGCTTCAGTGTGAACTGGTTTCCTTTTTTTTTACAAATTGGTCAGGTGGTGGTATAATGCTACTGTCACTGGACTTGGAATACAGAACCCCAGGCTAATGTACTGGGGACATAGGTTTGAATCCAACAGTGAAATGTAAATTCAAAAAAAGTTTTGAATACACACTTGAATTTACCGTCAACAACATAACTCATGTCAATTGTTGTAAAAACCTATCTAATTCACTAATCACTGTCCATGAGGGAAGTAATCCGCCATCCTTCCCTGTTCTGGCCTACATAGTTTGGCAGGGGGATGGGAACTGGAGGTACAGATCAGAGGCTGGTGAACAGGCGGATACAGCGTGCAGAGAGTCTGTGAGGAAGGGCAGACAGTTGATCGGGCAAAGTTGCAGTCAATGCAATGGGTTGAAGTCTATCTACTTTAATGCAAGATGTGTCAGGAATAAAGGTGATAAACTTAGAACGTGGATCAGTACTTGGAGCTACAATGCTGTGGCCATTGCAGAGACTTGGATGTCACAGGGGCAGGAATGGTTGTTGGATGTTCCAAGGTTTAGATGTTTCAAAAGGAGTAGGGAGAGAGGTAAAAGCGGCAGGGGAATGGCATTACTAACCAAGGATAGTATCACTGCTGCAGAAAGGGAGGTCATCAAGGAGGGTTGGTCTATTGAGTCAGTGTGGGTGGAAGTCAGAAATAGGAAAGGACTAGTCACTTTATTGGGAATTTTCTATAGAGCCTCCCAATAGCAAAGAGACATGACAGGTCAGATTGGGAGGCAGATTTTGGAAAGGTGCAGAAGTAACAGAGTTTTGTCATGGTTAACTTCGACTAACCTAATATCGATCAAAACCTCCTTCGTGCAAATAGTTTGAATGGAGCAGATTTTGTCAGGTGTGTCCATGAAGGATTCCTGACTTAATGTGTAGATATGTTGACTGGAGGGGAAGCATTATTGGATTTGGTGCTTGGCAACAAACCAGATCAGGTGTCAAATCCCTCAGTGGGAGAGCATTTCTGTTAGAGTCATCACAACTCCCTGACCTTTACTATAGTCATGGAGAGGGAAAGGAGCAGACGGTATGGGAAAGTAATTGGGGGAAGGAGAATTACAACACTCTTAGACAGGAACTGTGGAACATAAATTGGGAGCAGTTATTCTCAGGGAAGTGCACAATAGAAATATAGAGGTTGTTTGGGGAGCACTTGCTGCGAGTGCTGGATAGGTTTGTCACACTGAGGCAAGGAAGGGATGGTAAGGTGAAAGAACCTTGAAGGACAAGAGATGTGGAGCATCTAGTCAAAAGGAAGGAGGAAGTTAACTTAAAGTTGAGGAAGCAAGGATCAGACAGGGCTCTAGAGGGTTACAAGGTCGCCAGGAAGGAACTTAGGAGAGCAAGAAACCAGCGTGAAAAAGCCTTGGGGGTAGGATTTAAGAGAAAAAGCCTTGGTGGGTGGGATTAAGGAAAATCCCAAGCTATCCTACACTTATGTAAGGAACAAGAGAATGGCCAGAGTGAGGGTAGGGCCAGTCAGTGATAGTGGAGGGAACTTGTGCGTGGACTCAGAGGAGGTAGGGGAAGTATTTAATGAATACTTTGCTTCAGTATTCACTAGTGAGAGGGACCTTGTCATTTGTGAGGAGAGCGTGAGACAGACTGATATGCTCGAACTGGTTGATGTTTTGAAGGAGGATGTGCTGGAAATTTTGAAAAACGAGAGGATGGATGAGTCCTCTGGGCCAGACAGGATGTATCCTAGGCTACTACAGGAAGCGAGGGAAGGGACTGCACCTTTGATGATCATCTTTGCGTTCTCACTGTCCGCTGGAGTAGTACCAGATGATTGGAGGGTGGCAAATGTTATTCCCTTGTTCAAGAAAGGGAATAGGGACAACCATGGGAATTACAGACCAGTCACTCTTAACGTTTGCAGTGGGCAAATTATTGGAGAGAGGATTCCGAGAGATATGATGATTATTTAGAAAAGCATAGCTTGATTAGAGATAGTCAGCATCAGCAGGGGCAGGACATGCCTGACAGCCGTATTGAATTTTTTGAGGATGTGACAAAATACATTGATGAAGGTAGAGCAGTGGATGTGGTGGAAATGGATTTTAGCAAGGCGTTTGATAAGGTTCCCCATGGTAGACTCATTCAGAAAGTAAGAAGGCATGGGATGCAGGGAAATTTGGCTGTTGGATATAGAATTGGTTGGCCCAGAGAAGACAAAGGATGATAGGAGATGGAAAGTATACAGCCTGGAGCTTGGTGACCAGTGCTGTTCCGCAGGGATCTGTTCAGGGACTTCTGCTCTTTGACATTTTTATAAATCACTTGGATGAGGAAGTGGAAGGGTGGGTTAGTAAGTGTGCCTCTGCCATGAAGGTTGTTGGAGTTGTAGATAGTGTGGAGGGTTGCAACGGGACATTGACAGGATGCAGAGCTGGACTGAGAGTGGTAGATGGATTTAAATCTGGGAAAGTATTAAGCAATTCATTTTGGAAGGCTGAATTTGAATGCAGACTACAGGGTTAAAGGCAGGATTCTTGGCAGTATGGAGGAACAGAGGAATCCTGGGGTCCAGGTCCATAGATCCTTCAAAGTTGCCATTCAAGGTGATAGGGTTGTTCAGAAGGTGTATGGTGTGTTGGCTTTCATTAGCAGGGGGATTGAGTTTAAGAGCCACAAGGTTATGTAGCAGCTCTATAAAGTCATGGTTCGACCACACTTGGAGTATAGTGTACAGTTCTAGTCGCCTCATTATAGGAGAATGTGGAAGCCTTAGGGAGGATACAAAGGAGATTTACCAGGATGTTGCCTGGATGGGAAGGCATGTCTTATGAAGAAAGGTTGAGGGAGGTGGGGCTTTTCTCATTGGAACAAAGAAGCATGGGAGCTGACTTAGCAGAAGTGTACAAGACGATGAGAGGCATAGATAGTGTGTACAGCCAGAGACATTTTCCCAAGGCAGAAATGGCTATCACAAGGGGCATAATTTTCAGGTGATTGGAGGAATGTTTAGGTCATAGGTAGGTTCTTTACAGACAGTGGTGGGTGCGTGGAATGCATTGCCAACGTTGGTAGTAGAGTCAGATACATTAGGTACATTTAAGCGACTCGTGCATCGGGACATGGGATGATAGTAAGATGTAGGGTACATAGGTTACTTTGATCTTAGAATAGGAAAAGAGATCGGCACAACAATGAGAGCCGAAGAGTCTGTTCTGCACTGTACTGTTCTATATATTCCAGATCCACAACAATGTGACTGATGCTTATCTGCAGAGTGGGCAGTAAATTCTGGCCCTGCCAACAATAACCACATAACGTGAACAAATTTTCAAAAATACTACACTTATAAAAGCAGATTACTTAGGATTTTATAGGAGTAAGTGATGAAAGTAATTAATTTGAGCTCCCAGAGTACTTTTGGCCTTGCACAAGCAGCACAAAAGCAACAGGTCTTGGCACAGTGCAGCAAATCACAGGCTGTAAAGTTGGACGTTTGATGAGTAGGGTAATTTGTTGCAGGATGTGATCTAAAATAGATTTAAAAAATGAACTAACAGTAATATGTAACAAATGGGTGGCTAGTGAGGGCGGTGGAACTTCATAGGTTTCAAGTAGCATGACAGGGAAAGTCACACACTAGTGACTGCAGCTTCTGAGGTCACAAGGAAACAAGTAAGGGATTGCTTCGTGAGTATTTGGTTTGTTTCTTTCAAAATTGTAATTCCATACTGTAAGGAAGCTCTAGTGAAAAAACAATAACATCACAGCAAAGTTGAAGTTTATTGTTCACTGAGTGCCTTCGAAAAGTGTCTGTGGCAAATAGTTAGAGTAATTCATTCCCATTAAGAAAAATATGTAAACAGCTGGAGTATAACAATGTATAAGTTTTGCATAACTTGCAAGTTATCTCCTTTATCGGTACAGAAGGAGGAGGTAATTGGAAAGAATGAGCAACTCGACTTTTTAATCTGTCATTTTATGGTAAATAGTCTTCATGTATGTTTATGATATGACAGGGCAGCTCAGCCAATGCAATTATCATGAAATGTGCCTTTAAGAAGCATTTGTTCTGTCAGGTTTCTCTTGAAGAGGGGCATTATAAATCTGGTGCGAGGTATCTGCTCCTTGGAAGACAGAGTGAGTAGCTTTGGGTATTGTTTAAAATAGAGCGTGAGTGGGTTAAGTCATGCTCACACAGACCCAAGGTTTTAGTTTTTGCGTTCAGTGGTTGAAATTGAGGTTTTCGAATTGAAGGTGGTACTGTAAAAAGCTTGATTCTGTCTCTACTATTAGATTCATTCCATTGGTGTTCCTTCTTCTGGACTAGAGAAGATAGTAAGTGAAAAAAAATGTTTTGTTGAATTTTCCTTTTCCAAAGGATGCATTTATATGAGGCTGCTGCCTGGAATGGTTGATGAGTAATAGTAAAATAATGTTATTTTGTTAAGTATCTCAATACAGTTAAAGTTGTAACAATTCTTCTTTTTTCTTTCTATTTTAACTCTGATGTCAAAAATAGAGTGTCTTTTGCTTAAAGCCTTTGCAGGAGGCTGGGTTTAGGATTATTAGACTCAAAAATAGTGAAGAGTGAATGTTGGTGTTCTCTTTTCAGGTGCTGCATTTGGATGGTTTAAATAGGTTGTCCTTATGTAATAATGGCTGTTTCAGTGGCCAAGAGTTTCTTGGGTGCAGAAGAAGTGTGGTTTACAAAAGATAAGCAAGGCAAAGCTTTCAGAATTGGTGGACAAGCTGGAGCTAAGGTTGCCTTTGTCATAAGCAAAGGGGAAGTAGTTGCAGCAATAGACAGCATTTACAATTGCCAGAAATGCAAATGCAATTATTGAAAATAGATAAAATTCAATTGCATAAAACAGCTTGACTATGGAAAGGAAATGGAAGAGTTTAAATTATAATTGAAAGCAGAAAAATAAAAAGAAAGAATAGCCTGAGTAGAAGAACAGGATCAAGAGAGAGAAGGAAGAGATAGAGAGAAAAAAGGGAGAAAGAGAGAACTTTTGAACTTCAGATGTTGGAACTGAAAAGTGAAACTCAACTTAAAATGACAGATGTAGAGGTCTAAGGTGGGAGTAGTGATGACAATCGTGAAGAAGAGCAAACCCATTGTAGCCAAAGGCAGGGTGGGGATCTGTTTCTGTCCAAGCATTGCCAACGTTCAATAAGAAGCAAGTAGAAGCCTTTTACATTTCATTTGAGAAAATGTCTAAACAAATGAAACTGCCACTGGCCATGTGAGTATTATTGATTCAAACAAAATTGGTAGGTACAGCTGGTGAGCTGCTTGCATCACTATCAAGGAGGCACCTGGGGAGTATGAGAAGGAGAAAAAAAGCCATCTTATGTGCATATGAACTGCTGCCAGAAGCCAATATTTTCAGAATCAACGGAGGGAACCTTGGGAAATACACATCCGAGTTTGAAAGGATCAAACAAAGTAACTTTGGTAGGTGGATAAGGGCACTGGAAATAGTTCAGACATATGACTAGAGTGACTGTTATTTTGGAGGGGTTCAAAAATTCACTTTCTGACATACTGAGAATTCATTCCTGAAGAAGGGCCTGTGCCCGAAACGTCGAATCTCCTGTTCCCTGGATGCTGCCTGACCTGCTGTGCTGTTCCAGCAATAAAGTTTCAACTCAATACTGAGAATTCACAACAGTGGAGCCGCAAGTGGACAGGGTAATGAAGGCGGCTTTTGGTACACTTGCCTTTATTGACCACTGTATTGAGGATAGGAGTTGGGAAGTCCTGATACAACTGTACATTGGTTCAGCCACTTTTTGAACAGTGCATTCAGTTCTGGTCTCTCTGCTACAGGAAAGATGTTGTGAAACTTGAAAGGGTTCAGAAAATATTTACAAGGATGTTGCCAGGATTGGTGGGCTTGAGGTAGAGGGAGAGGCAGAAGAGGCTGTGGCTATTTTCCCCAGAACATCAGAGGCTGAGGGGTGACCTTATAGAAGTTTATAAAATCATGAGGGGCACGGATAGGATGAATAGTCAAGGTCCAAAACTAGAGGACATAGGTTTAAGTGAAAGGAGAAAGGTTTAAAAGGAACCTAAGGGACAACATTTTCGTGCAGAGGATGGTGTGTGTTTGGAATCAGCTGTCAGAGAAGGTGATGGAAGCTGGTATAATTACATTTAAAAGGCATCTGGATGTGTATACGAATAGGAAGGATTTAGATTAGATTAGATTAGATTACTTACAGTGTGGAAACAGGCCCTTCGGCCCAACAAGTCCACACCACCCCCCCCGAAGCGCAACCCACCCATACCCCCTACATTTACCCTTTACCTAACACTAGGGGCAATTTAGCATGGCCAATTCACCTGACCTGCACATCTTTGGACTGTGGGAGGGCTATAAGGCCAAATGCTGCCAAATGGGTCTAGGTTAATTTAGAATATCTAGTTGGCACAGGTGAATTTAACTGAAGGGTTTTTTCTGTGCTATGCATCTCTATGACTCTAAGTAGAAGAGCAGAGAGTTAAAACTAGCAGAATTGGCAGATGATTATGGGTTAGTTCATAAATCAAAGTTTGACATCTGACATCAAGTTCAATCTGTGAAGGATAGAATTGGGTAAAAGGGAAATCCTAAGGTGAGAAGGGAAAGGAAATCTCATTTAAGATAGTTTACCATAGGGTAAAAAGGAAACCTTTGAGGGCTGGGAGGGGGGGGGAAACAGAAGTAAAAAAGCTCAAGTGTTTTCATTACAATAAATTAGGATACATGAGTCACCATGTTGGTGATTTAAAAAAAGCACTGGGAAGATGGATATGGGAAAACTGAATAAGCCAGTGGGTTTTGTTAAAATGGTAAAGGAAAGCACACAAGGAATTAAAAAGCTGCAAAAGAATGTACAGCTAGTCAGGGGTTGGTTGAGAAGAAAGTGCCAAATCTCTTCAAAGAATTTACTTGCGTGGGTAAGGTTTACTCATGTATGCCAGGAGTAGATAAAGAAATTAAGATTTTAAAAGATATGAGGCAAGTCCATCTTTGATGCTGGGAGATGAGGAAATATTTAATCCAGAAGGAGTACTGCCAGAAAAATCTGAGGTGAGAAGAATAGTGTTTCATTATATAAAATGAGGTCTTCCGCCTAGGAACCCTCCAACCACAAGGGATGAACTCGGATTTCACCAGTTTCCTCATCTCCCCTCCCCCCACCTTGTCTCAGTCAAATCCATCGAACTCCAGCAACACATTTTCAGCTCTGATCTCCAGCATCTGCAGACCTCACTTTCTCCTCAAATATCCCAGAATATTACCATTTTAAAAAGTCTTGATAAGGAAATGGAGACCATCACATATTCAGGCATGTGAAAAATAGGCAGAAGGTTTTCAAGTTGTATGCTGATGGGTTATAGAAAGGTGGTGTTGCGAGCAGCACGAGTTACCAGTAGGAGATCATTTGGGAATAAGGAAAACTCAAACTAAAAATACCAAAACATTTTTATTGGCCAGGACTGCATGAAGCTATGGTTGAATTTTGCAGGACAAGTCAGGTAAAAGACAAACCTTAGGCAGTGATAAATCCAGCACTCTTAATACCCATTCTAGTATTTAAGGAAGCTTTTACAAGAATCTCAGCTAATTACATTGGACTCCTACCTAAATCAACAAGTGGGAATCAGTATTTGTTGACAATAATGGATGTGTCTACCAAATTTCCAGAGGCCATTACATTACACAGTATCATGGCTAAAAGGGTTGCAGAAGTGTTACTCAAATTTATTTATAAGATACAGACTACCCACAGAGAATCGATCAGGTCAAGAATTAAATTTTAAATTTAAATTATTCAGGAAAATCATGAGTATCTTAGAAATAAAACAATTTAAATCTACTGTGTACCATCCAGAATCACAGAGAGCATTAGAATGGTGGCATCAAAGTTTGAAGATCACATTGAGGGCCGATAGTCAAGACAATCCAGAGGATTGGGATAAAGGAATTCCATCTGTACTTTTTGCAACTAGGGTTGCACCTTATGAATCAACTAAATTCAGTCCATTTGAATTAGTTTTGGGGCATGAGGCGAGAACCACAGAAATTAATTAAGGAAAAATTGGAGTTAGAATTCAGAGACTACATATTTTGACCAGATGTCAAATTTTACAGAGAGATTAAATGGAGCCGGTGATTTGGCTGACAGCATTTAAAAGTAGCACAGCATACGATAAAACAGGAAGCAGACAAGAGATCCAAAATTTGTATATTTTGCAAGTGGAGACAAAAGTGTTAGTATTACGACAAGGGGTGAGTGAACCTTTGAAGGCAAAGCTTCATGGGCTTTATCAAATTGAAAGAAAATTCAGTGAGTTGAATTGTTGATAAGATTGCCAAATAGAAGGAAATCATAGTGATTATGTCATGTGAATAAACTCAAACAGTATTTTAATAGGGAAAAAAAGCAAAAGGAGAATGTGTCACTGGTTATAACTCAGAGTGAAGAACCAAATCCAGATGATAGCGAATTTGACACTGCTCAAGTTAGATTAGACAATGAGGAAGTTCTCAAAAATTGGGATAAATTATTGAGTTACCTTCCAAAAGAAAATCAAAATTACAATCACATGGAGAAATAGATGGGAATAAGCTGGGAAGTACTAAACTGATAATGCATAATGTAGACACAGTAAATGTTGTTCCAATTAAGCAACATCCTTATTGGCTTAACTGTCTAAAATTGGCACAGGTTTAAAAATAGATTGAAAACTTGCTTAGAGATGACATAAATGAAATGAGATGCAGTGTGGTAGACACACGTGGTAATGATGCTGAAACCAGATGGTATACAATGATTATGTTTGGACTACTGCAAAGTCAATGTAGTTACCAAATCAGATTTGCACCCGATTCCACATTTGGAAAGCGGTATTGCAAAGGTGGGACAAGCAACTTATATTTCTAACTCAGAGGATAACGGCAGGTACTTTTGTCCAAAGCAGTGAAGGAAATTTTGGCTTTTATGGCACTGAGTGGACTTTACAAATTAAAATAATGCCATTTGGTGTGAAGAATGTTACAGCCACATTTCAAAGACTAAACAATAAGGCTATTTCAGGATTACCAATTGTGTGGTGTAAAAGATGATCCAGTGATTCTTCATCCCACATTTGAAGCATCTAGTAGAATTATTCAATCAACTTCAGGAGGTGGGCTTAGTGATAAATCAGGCTAACAGTGAGTTCACAAAAGCCCATGTCACATTCCTAGGCCTTATCATTGGACATGGGCAGATGGCTTGAGAGGGTGTTTCTCATACTATCAACAAAGATGGAAGTACTACAATTTCTGGGACTGAATGGGTTTTTTATCCAAAGTTCTGACCTGTTGAAGAAGTTGAAGATAATTTCAGTGAACAAAGGAGCCTCTGAAGGCATTTGACAGATTGAAAGCTGTGTTGATCACTGCTCCAGTGTTAGCAATACCTAACTATGCAAAGCCATTCAAGGTGGCTATCGATGCAAGTCAAATGTGTCGGTCCTATACTCTTATAAGAAGACATGAGGATAGAAAGACTTATCGGGTATTTCTCCCAAAAGTTGAATACTCATCAAAAGAAAGATTCCGCACTTAGTAAAATACCTTGTGTTCACATTGCAATACTTCAACATTTATGTTGTCAGTAATGTATTTGAGACAATTGTATGTGCTGATCATGAATTTTTCCAAAAATGTTAAGGGGTTAAGGATAAAAATACCAGACTGTTTGGATGAAATTTATTGTTACAGCCATTCAATTCAAAAATTGTGTGTGACACGATAAGAGAACAAAATTGCTGACACTTTGTCACAACTTTGATGAAGAAAGCTGGGAGGTGGCAGAAGAAACAGACTGAAATGATTGTAGTATTGAATATTTGCATGTAATATATATACATTATGTAGTGAAACTAAATGAGGCCATCTTCGCATCTCAACGGCTCAATTTTAAAGGGAGAGGGGTGACAAAATGTGCCTTCAGGAGAGATTTTTTCTGTCCCATTTTTCTTGAAGAGAAATCTGGTGCTGAGGTGTCTTCTCTATGAAAAACAGAGTAAATAGTGTTGGGTTTGTTTAAAATTAAGCATGAGTGGATAGAGTCAGGCTCACACAGACCCAAGGTTTTAGTTTTTGCTTTCTTTGGTTCAACTAGGGTTTCAAGAATTTAAGCTGCTTGATACAGAAATGCTGTAAAAGCTCTAATTGTCTCTCTGTTGCTAAATTCATTCTGTTGGTGTTATTTCTCCTCAAGTAGAGGAGGTAGCAAGTGTTGGAAATCTGTTTTGCTGAATTTGCCTTTGGGATGCGGTGTTATATTGGAATGGTTGATGAGTAATAGTTGAATAATAAGTAATTTTGTTAAGTATTTCAACAGAGCTAAAATTATATCATTTCTTCTTTTTTGTTTCTATTTTAACTGTTGTGTAAGAATAAAGTGTGTTTTGTTTAAAGCTGAGTAGTTTGATCAATTGAATCATATGTGAAAAGCACTTGCCTTTAAACAAGATAAATGTTCGGGTCTATGCTATCTCCTTGATATGTTTTGAGGTTGGTTTGGTCTGGTCTAAATCATAATGTTCACATGGCCTAAATGACCATGGACAGAAATTTGAACTCGAGGCTTTAGAAGTCGAGCGATCGTTGACATGGCTATGGTGTATCCACGAAGGTGAGAACTCCATGAATAGCAAGTTTAAGAAGCCAGTCATACTGCAGGTTAAGAACATGAAGGCTAAAATGGAATGGCTGACCACCAGACAGTCTATGAGTATCAGGCAAGTAAAACCAGAGTCTCCTGAGTCTCTGTTGCTCAGGAACAAACATTCCATTTTGGATACTCGTGAAGGCGTACATGATGGTCTCTTTGTCAGAAATGTCGAGAGCTATGTTTGTGGCCCGATGAATGGATCAGCTGGGCATTGTGGATTGGGGAGAAGGAAGGAAAGTCAAAGGATAATATGAGCAATGATTATTTAGTGAACAGACAGCTGTTTTTGCTGCATGAGACAATTCTTGGGTCATACGTTGCATCCCTGACATGAGGGTCAAGGATGTCACCAAGCAACTGCAAGAAATGGTTTTGGGGGAGGATGAACAGCAAGAGATTGTAATCCATCTTGGAACCAAAGACAAAAGGTTAAAAGAAGATTATTCACATGGTCATAAGTAAAGAAATATTAAGATTGAGAGAATGGACACATGAGAAATCGTGCAGGAGAGAGGGGTTCATATCAGGGCCACTGGGATTACTTCTTGGAAAATTTGACCTCGAAAGAGGGTCTCAATAGAGTCGGAAACTTAAGTGAATGTCTACTGGCTGCTACTTTCTCCGAATTTTCTTTTGATTTTTTTTTGTTTCCTCCTGGATGGGAGAACTGTATGTGATAATCTGTTCTGAATTTTTTTTTGTGCCAAAGGGAGTGTTTATGAGTTGTGACTATATTGGAACAGTTAATTAGTAGCAGTTCCTGTATCCATTATTGTGTGAAGTTTTCCAATAGAGTTAAGATATTCTAAATTCCTCTTTCTTTGGTTGTATTTTAATTACAGTGTTTAAGTAAATTGTGTTTTGCATAAAGTCAAGTAGTTTGACCAGTCACATTGCATCTGGAACAGACAATTTACACTCACCTTTAAAATAAGAAAACTTTAAGGTCTGGGCTACCTTCTTCAAATATTTTTGAGGGGCCTGGTCTGGTCCATAGCAATATAACAAGGCTAATGAATGATTTCAAACCACATGTAAATTGAATAAATCTAATTAATATCATTACTGTGGAGGATGAGTTCCTGTAACAGTGAGGTGGTGGCCCAGTGGTATTATTGCTACACTATTAATCCACCAACCCAGGTTTCAATCCTGCTCTGGCAAATGGTGGAATTTGAATTCAAAAGAAATCTAGAATTCAGTGTCTAATAATGACGATGGAACCATGTGCAATTGTCACAAAAAACATCTGGTTCACTAATATCCTATTGGGGAGCAAACTTCTGTCTCTTTCAAAGCTGCCATTACTCCTTATTGAAAACACTATCATTTGCTCATTTGATCTTGCTTGATGTCTTCCAGTTGGAGACAAAAAAAACTGCAGATACTGGAATCCAGAGTAGACAATCAGGAGGTTGGAAGAACACAATAAGCCTTTTAATTACCAAACTTCCTTTCTTCTCCAAAATCCATTAATGTATTCCCACCTCTGATGTTTCAAGCCAATGCTTGGTGTTGACCTTTGATCAAGACGGAGTGAGTGGACATGCCAACCATATTGCTGTTTACTATGCAATCAGGTAAATACCAAACTATGCATCTTTGCAAGAGTTCCCACCTTAACTAAGATCCACAACGTCCTCCAGAATCTGTACACTTGCAAATGGATAATGTCTATTAAAAATTGGCAAGACCAGCAATATTGTGAATTTGAATTGGGGATAAAATTGGGGCCAATTATGAACAGTGAAACCAAAAACAAAATCTAAAAAGAAAATGGCATCACTTTGGAAAGTACGAGGAATGACAGTTCTGCAACTACCCTGTTCTTATACATTTAAAGCAAGTTGAGACTATAGATTGGCTGGTCAGAGCTTGACAAGATCTGACTGACCAATCCTCTCTTGATCCAATCTTTACTTCAAATGACAGTAGTTCCCTCATTCCATCGAAGTGTAGGTGTGGAGAATGCAAATCAATCAAGGTCCCTGATCCTGTTTGCTGTTGAGTGAGACTTACAAAAGAGTTTGCTTCAGTGGCACTAAACACCTTTCAATATCTCAACCAAATAGCTATTGTGCGTATGACAGCCACTCCACACGAATCGCCCATTTCACCATCAAACCCGCTGACAAAGGTAGTCTGACCTCTATGTCAAAGAGGCAGAGTGTCAGCACTTTTACACCGCTTCCTACCTCCCCCTTGACCATGACCCAACTGTAGCCCATAAAGCCAAAATTACTCGCACTGACCATGACCTAATCGCATCTGGTGATGTCCCCTCCAGTTCCTCCAATGTAATAGTCCCCCAGCCCCACACTGTCTGGTTCTACCTGCTCCCCAAAATCCACAAGCCCAACTACCCCAGCTAACCCATCACTGTAGGGAATCTAATCTAATCTAATCTCCGCTGCTCCTGCCCGACCGAACTCATTTCTTCCTAACACGACTCCATCTTCTCCGCCTTGGTCCAGACACTTCCACCTACATCCGTAATACTAAGCATGCCCTCTACCTCTTCAGTAACTTCCAGTTTCCCGGGCCCAACGCTTTATCTCCATCATTAATGTGCAGGCCATATACGCACCCATCCCCCACAAGGACAGCCTTCAGGCCCTCAGCTTCTTCATCTCAAACAGACCCAGCCAGTCCCCCTCCACCAATACCCTCCCTCACCTCGCCGAACTCGTCCTCACCCTCAATTCCTTCAAGTCATCCCATTTCCTCCAAATCCAGGGGATGGTCATGGGCACTCGGATGGACCCTCGCTACTCTTTGTCAGCTACGTCATACAGTCCCTCTTCAGTACCTACACAGAAACTGTGCCCTAACTCTTCGCTGTTACATCTATGACTGCATCAGTGCTGCATCCTGCACCTGGGCCGAACTGAAGCAGTTAATCGACTTCACCTGCAACTTCTACCACACCCTTAAATTCACATGGTCTATCTCGGACGTCTCCCTCCCCTTTCTTGACTTCTTCATTTCCATCTCCAGTGACAGTCTACAGGCAATGTTTACTATAAACCCACAGACTCCCATATCTACCTGGACTACACCTCCTACCATCCAGTATCCTTCAAGAACTCAATTCCATTTTCCCAATTCCTTCCAAATGCATCTGCTCAGACGAGGAGACGTTCCACTCCCAAGCAACCTAGATGTCCATCTATTTTGAACAACATGCTTTAGCTCCCCCGTCATCCAAAAGCCCCACATCGCTCTTCCTCCGTTCCCTGCTTCATGCTCTAAAGCCTCATCCCCATCCCACCCCCCCCCCCCACCCCCCCCAACACAATAAAGGTAGGGTCCCCCTTGTTCTCACCTTCCACCCACCAGTCTCTGCAACCAATGCATCATTCTTAAACACGTCTGTTAACTCCAACTAGAACCCACTACCAAGAACATCTTCCTCTCCCCTCACTTCCATCCAGGGTCCCAAACAGTCCTGCCAGGTGAGACACAAGTTCACCTGCCTCTCCTCCAACCTAGTTTACTATATCTAGTGCTCCCAATGTGGTCTTCTCTACATCAGGGAGACCCAACATAAACTAAGAGCATGTTTTACCGAGCATGACAACCGGACCCGACAATAGACAATAGGTGCAGGAGTAGGCCATTCAGCCCTTCTAGCCTGCACCGCCATTCAATATGATCATGGCTGATCATTCCGAATCAGTATCCTCTTCCTGCCTTATCTCCATAACCTTGATTCCACTATCTTTGAGAGCTCTATCCAACTCTTTCTTAAATGAATCCAGAGACTGGGCCTCCACTGCCCTCTGGGGCAGAGCATTCCACACAGCCACCACTCTCTGGGTGAAGAAGTTTCTCCTCATCTCTGTCAGGGCCGACCTGACCTCCCAGTCCCTTCCCATTTTAACTCCCCTTTCCACTCCCTTTCTGACATGACCATTCTTGGCTTCCTCTTCTGCTTCAATGAATCAGACTGCAGATTGGAGGAACAACACCTCATGTTCCACCTAGGCGGCCTACAGCCTGGAGGACCCAACATTGAGTTCTCCAATTTCAAATAACCTCCCTTCCATTCCCCGACTCTCTTTCCAGCCACTCCCCCTCCCTTCCATTCCTCTGACCGATCCTTCCTTCCAGCTACCAACTGGACTCATTCCTCCCATCGACCAACCAGGCTGTATCCTATACCTGTGTCTCACCTATCACCACCTCATCACTTCGCACCTCTCCCCACCCAAAACCCTGCCCCTCACCTCTATCTGTAGCTCCCCTCACCCTCAACCCCAGTCCTGAAGAAGGGTTATACCTGAAATGTTAACTTCTCCACCTCCTGATGCTGCCTGGCTTGTTGTGTTTTTCCAGCCTCCTGCTTGTCTACCAAAGGTACAGCAGGATATAGAAAGGCTGGATTGGAGAAGTGTCAGATGGAGTTTAATCCAATTAAGTGTGATGTAATGCAAAAGATAAGTATACAGTACATAGGTGCTTTGAGATACAGAGGGATCTTGGAGTGCAAGTACATAGGTTCCTGGAAGTGGCAACACAAGTGAAAAGAGTGGTAAAGAAGGTGTATGGCATGCTTGCCTTCATCAGTCAGGGCACTGAGTGCAAAAGTTGCCATGTCATTGTTTCAGCTGTATAAATGTAGTTAGGTCATATTTGGAGAATTATGTACAGCTCTGATCATCACATAATAAGAAGAATGTGGATGTTTTGGAGAACGTGCGAAGAGATTTAACAGGATGCTTCCCAGTTTGAAGTTTTTCGTGAGAAGGAGAGGTTGGGCAAACTTGGATTATTTTCACTAGAACATTGTAAGCTGAGGGGGTGACTTCATAGAAGTATATAAAATTTAGTGAGGCATGGATAGGATGTATTTTCTTCCCAGGTGGAAATGTCAAATACTAGGGAGCGTAGGTTTAAGTTGAGAAGGGGAATGTTTAAGGAGATGTGCATGGAAAGTTTTTCGCACAGAGGATGGTAGATGTTGACGGTATTAGGCAAGAACTTTCAAAAGCTGATTGGGGGCAGATTTTGCAGGTAAAGACACGGCTGGAAAATGGGAAGCGTTCAGAAATGAGATAACGAGAATCCAGAGAAAGTATATTCCTGTTAGGGTGAAAGGAAAGGCTTGTAGGCATAGGGAATGCTGGATGACTAAAGAAATTGAGGGTTTGGTTAAGAAAAAGAAGGAAGCATATGTCAGGTATGGACAAGATAGATCGAGTGAATCCTTAGAAGAGTATAAAAGCAGTAGGAGTATACTTAAGAGGGAAATCAGGAGGGCAAAAAGAGGACATGAGCTAGCTTTGGCAAATAGAATTAAGGAGAATCCTTTATAAATACATTAAGGATAAAAGGGTAACTAGGGAGAGAATAGGGGCCCCTCAAAGAGAGGGGCAAGGCGGCCTGTGTGTGGAGCCGCAGAAATTGGGGGAGATACTAAACGAGTATTTTGCATCAGTATTTACTGTGGAAAAGAACATACAAGATATAGAATATCGCGAAATAGATGGTGACATCTTGAAAAATGTCCATATTACAGAGGAGGAAGTGCTGGATGTCTTGAAACGCATAAAAGTGGATAAATCCCCAGGACCTGATCAGGTGTATCCTCGACCTCTGTGGGAAGCTAGAGAAGTGATTGCTGGGCCTCTTGCTGAGATATTTGAATCATCGATAGTCAGAGGCGAGGTGCCGGAAGACAGAAGGCTGGCCAACGTGGTGCCACTGTTTAAGAAGGGTAGTAAGGACAAGCCAGGGAACTATAGATCAGTGAGCCTGATGTTGGTGGTGGGCAAGTTGTTGGAGGGAATCCGGAGGGAGAGGATGTACATGTATTTGGAAAGGCAAGGAGTGATTAGGGGTAATCAACACGGCTTTGTGCGTAGGAAATCATGTCTCACAAATTTGATTAAATTTTTTGAAGAGGGGCTGCACGATAGCACAGTGGTTAGCACTGCTGCCTCACAGCGCCAGGGTCCCAGATTTGATTCCAGCCTCTGGAGACTGTGCAAACTCCACACAGACAGTCTCCTTGTGTCTGCGTGGGTTTCCTCCGGGTGCTCCGGTTTCCTCCCACAGTCCAAAGATGTGCAGATCAGGTGAATTGGCCATGTTAAATTGCCCATAGTGTTAGGTATGTTAGTCAGAGGGAAATAGGTCTCGGTGGGTTACTTTTTGGAGGCTTGGTGTGGACTAGTTGGGCCGAAGGGCATGTTTCGACACTATAGGGAATCTAATCTAATCTAAAAAGTAACAAAGAGGATTGATGAGGGCAGAGCAGTAGATGTGATCTATATGGACTTCAGTAAGGCGTTCGACAAGGTTCCCCATGGGAGACTGCTTAGCAAGGTAGATCGCACGGAATAGAGAGAGAACTAGCCAACTGGATACAGCACTGGCTCAAAGATAGAAGACAAAGGGTGGTGATGGAGGGTTGTTTTTCAGACTGGAGGCCTGTGACCAGTGGAGTGCCACAAGGATCGGTGCTGAGTCCTCTACTTTTTATTATTTATATAAATGGTTTGGATGTAAGCATAAGAGATAGCATTAGTAAGTTTGCAGATGACACCAAAATTGGAAATGGCGTGGACAGCAAAGAAGGTTACCTCAGATTACAACAGGATCTTGATCAGATGGGTCAATGGGCTGAGAAGTGGCAGATGGAGTTTAATTCAGATAAATGCGAGGTGCTGCATTTTGGGAAAGCAAATCTTAGCAGGGCTTATACACTTAATGGTAAGGTCCTAGGGAGCGTTGCTGAACAGAGAGACCTTGGAGTGCAGGTTCATAGCTCCTTGAAAGGAAAGTTGCAGATAGATAAGAGAGTGAATGCGGCTATTGGTTTGATTTCCTTTATTGGTCAGAGTATTGAGTACAGGAGTTGGGAGGTCATGTTGCGGCTGTACAGGACATTGGTTAGGCCACTGTTGGAATACTGCGTGCAATTCTGGTCTCCTTCCTATCAGAAAGATATTGTGAAACTTGAAGGATTCAGAAAGGATTTACAAGAATGTTGCCAGGGTTGGACGATTTGAGTTATAGGGAGAGGCTGAATGGGCTGGGGCTGTTTTCCCTGGAGCATCGGAGGCTGAGCGGTGACCTTATTGAGGTTTTCAAAATTATGAGGGGCATGGATAGGATAAATAGATAGATAAAGTCTTTTCCCTGGGTTGGGGCAGTCCAGAACTAGACGGCATAGGTTTAGGGTGAGAGGGGAAAGGTATAAAAGGGACCAAAGGGGCAACATTTTCACACAGAGGGTGGTGCGTGTATGGAATGAGCTGCCAGAGGAAGTGGTGGAGGCTGGTACAATTGCAACATTTAAGAGGCATCTGGATGGGTATATGAATACGAAGGGTTTGGAGGGATATGGGCTGGGTGCTGGCAGGTGGGACTAGTTTGGGTTGGGTTAACTGGTTGGCATGGACGGATTTGACCGAAGGGTCTGTTTCCGTGCTTTACATCTCTGTCACTCTATGGAATACAATAGACAATAGGTGCAGAAGTAGGCCATTCTGCCCTTCGAGCCTGCATCACCATTCAATATGATCATGGCTGATCATCCTTAACCAGTATCCTGTTCCTGCCTTATCTCCTTGATTCCACTATCCTTGAGAGCTCTATCCAACTCTTCCTTAAATGAATCCAGAGACTGGGCCTCCCTGCCCTCTGGGGCAGAGCATTCCACACAAGCACCACTCTCTGGGTGAAGACGTTTCTCCTCATCTCTGTCCGAAATGGTCTACCCCATATTTTTAAGCTGTGTCTTCTGGTTCGGTACTCACCCATCAGCGGAAACATGTTTCCTGCCTCCAGAGTGTCCAAACCTTTAATACGATGCCGGGAGAGGTGATAGAATCAGATTTGATTGCAATGTTTAAAAGACATTTAGATAGACATTTAAGCACGCAAGGAATAGAGGGATACAGACCATGAGCAGGCAGATTGGATTAGTTTAAAACAGCATCATGGAGCAGACATTGTAGGCCAAAGGGCCTGTTCCTGTGCTCTATGACTGCTGGTTCCAGTTTACCAATGTTGCAAGGTTACTGGGTGCCTTACGGTAAAGAAGCTAAGTAAATGGGATGCTGGAATAGTTTCGATTGCCTTTAATCATTAAGTACGAGACTTTACTGAGAATGGAAAATGCTGGGGATCACAGCCGGCTGGGCGGCATCCATGGAGAGAGAGCGGGCTAATATTTCAGGTCTAAATGACTCATCAGAGTGCTAGCAGAACACCATCACCAAACATACCTTGCCTTCACTCTCCATGTCTGCATTGTTCCCTCTGGGACACCCAAGTATGTTCCTCAATCATTAACACCTCCCCCCCCCCAACCCCCACCACTTCCCATGTAACCACAGAAGATGCAACACCAGCCCTTTACCTGCTTCCTGCTCACCATCCAAGGGCCTAAACAGTCTTTCCAGGTGAAGCAGCATTTCACCTATACCTCGTCCCAATGTGGCCTATTCTACATCCGAGAAACCAAATGCAAACTGGGTGACTGCTTTACAGAACACCTCCAGTCTGTACGCAAGCATGTTCCCAACCTTCACTGTAACACAACGCCCTGCTCATATGCCCACTGTCCTATAGCATGCTGCAGTGCTCCAGTAAATCACAGTGCAAACTGGAGGTACAACATCTCATTTCCAGTCGCGGAACTTTACAACCTTCTGGATTTAATTGAGTTATATTGAGTTCAACATCTTCAAATTGTGAACCCACTCCCATTCCTTCCCTTTCTTCTAACTTTGCTTGTTATATTCTAAATCACCATATCCTCTCTCCCCTCCCCTCACCTTCGTGGGACTGTCTATTCTTTCCAGATTTGCAGTTAGACACACCATTGTTCTGCCATTCTCACATTCCGATCACTTAATTGAACTATCAACATCCTTTGTTCCCCCAGCACTCCATTACTGTACGTCCCCTCACTATTGCATCAATGCTACCCCCTCGACACTATGTCAGCTCTGATGAGGAGTCATCTAGACTCGGAACTTTGGCTTGCTTTTTCTCTCCATGGATGCTGCCTGGCCCGCTGGGATCTCCAGAGTTTTTTGTTTTCAGTACAAATTCCAGCACCTGCAATAATTTGCTCCCACTAAGAGACAAGCAATGGCATGTTGGTTCAGTGGTTACCACTGTTGTCTCACAGCACCAGGGACCCGGGTTCGATTCCACCCTTGTGCGACACTCTCTGTGAAGTTTTCACATTTTCCCAGTGTCTGCATGGGGTTTCCTCCAGGTGCTCTGCTTTCCTCCCACAATCCAAAGATGTGCAGGTTTGGTGAATGGGCCAAGCTAAATTGCCCATATTGTTCAGGGAAGTGCATTAGTCAGGTGTAAATGTAGAGTAATAGGGTAGGAGAATGGGTCTGGGGTGGGGTTACTCTTTGGAGGGTTGATGTGGATTTGATTGGCTGAAGGGCCTGCTTTCCCGCTGTAGGGATTCTATGATTATACTTTGTAATTAGTGTACCAATCACCCTGTTCCTCTTGCAAAGAAGTGAAAAGAATCTGGAGAAAGTGGATTGAAGAACAGAAAGTCTTGAGAAGCAAAATAGTTTTAAGCTGGTTGGAGCAAAGTATAGAGGGGATGTCAGAGGCGGGTTCTTTACACAGTTGTGAGAGCATGGAATGCGTTGCCAGCAGCAGTTGTGGAAGCAATGTCATTGGGGACATTTAAGAGACTACTGGACATGCATATGGTCACAGAAATTTGAGGGTGCATACATGAGGATCAGTGGTCGGCACAGCATCGTGGGCTGAAGGGCCTGTTCTGTGCTGTACTGTTCCATGTTCTATTAATCTCTCTCATCAGATTTTTGCCATTGTAATGGCATCAAAGCTGTTCTTACCTGCTCTGGCCTACTTTTAACTCCAGACCCGTAACAATGTGGTTGACTCTTAACAGCCCATTGTGCAAAAAATGCTGGCCAAGTCAGCAACATCCACATCCCGTGAATGAATTGAAAAAGTATACAAAGTGGTTTTCGAGACCAGTATACTGAGGAAGTAACTGCAGAGCTAGCTATTTTAGATCTGGTATTGTATGATAAGAAGAGATTAATTAATAATCTTGTTGTAAAAGTTAGTGAAGAGTTACCTTTAACATGATAGAACTTTCCATTAAGTTTTCATATAACGTAGTTTAATTTGAACTCGGGTCTGAAATCTAAACAAAGGTAACTCTGAAGGAATGAGGAGCAATTTGATTGTCATGAATTCAGAAAATACATGAAAAGATATGATGGTAAATGGCAATTGTTCGTCTGTGATGAAGTGATCTGTATTTTATAAAAAAAAACATTCCTTTAAGGCACAAAATCCTAACAGGAAAAGCTTGGTTAACTGTGGCTAACAAAGGAAGTAGAAGATTATGTTAAATCAAAGGAGGTCTATAAAGAGAAAGGACAGTGCTAAGTCTGAGTATTGGGAACATTTTAACATTCAATGAAGGAGGACCAAGAAACTGAAAGAAAAAGGATAACAAAATATCAATGTAAATGGACAAGAAGCATAAAAATGAATGTAAAAGCTTCAATAGGTATATATAAAGGAAAGCATTAGGAAATACAAATGTGGACCCAATAAAGGCAGAAACAGGAGAATTTATAATGATGTGAAATAATTATTTTTTAATTACATTCACGGAAGAAGATGGAAGATCCCAGGGAATTAATGAGAATGAGGAATGAAACAAAATTAGTTTTTCAAAAAATTAGAAATTAGATTCCATACAGATTAGATTCCCTACAGTGTGGAAACAGGCCCTTCGGCCCAACAAGTCCACACCGATCCTCCGAAGAGCAACTCACCCAGACCCATTTCCCTCTGACTAATGCACCAAACACTATGGACAATTTAGCATGGCCAATCCACCTGATCTGCATACCTTTGGACTGTGGGAGGAAACCGGAGCACCCGGAGGAAACTCACGCAGACACGGGGAGAATGTGCAAACTCCACACAGACAGTTGCCCAAGGCTGGAATCGAACCTGTTTCCTTGGTGCTGTTAGGCTGCAGTGCTAACCACTGAGCCACCATGCCGCCCCAGTGGGATTCATGGGACTGAAATTTGGAAATATTCTCAGGACCGAAGATTCTATAAGATCTCATTCTACAGAAATAAAGAAAGAAATAACTGAAAGAATGCTCCTCTCTGATGTGCCTCTGAACACTTTCTGGTTAGCAAATAAGGGACTTGCAACAAGGACATGTACTTATATATGTCAACCTTCATGTGCAGTAACACCTTGTGTGGAATTTAATTCAGGCGACAGTAGGTCTCATCTGCTGATTGGAGAGTTTGCTCCACATTCCTTCTTTAGGGGAAGATGTCATATTAAGTAGTCAGATTAGGAAGAGTGCAACTGAGACCATTGCAATTGAAATGGTCAATGGAAGAAAATCACTGAAGGAGAATTGTCTGGTTAAGTATGTCATTTGCGACAATGTGGTCACCGAGAATAAGAAATGGTAATACATTACAAGTGCAACTGCAAAGGATGTTATTAGCTCTGGTTGATTTGATGCTGTTGCAATGGCAACAATATAATCAGAAGGATTAATTTATGCAGTTGCAGAAAACTCTGGGTTGTAACTTTAGAGATGGGAACACATCAATGGATTTTGGTGAAGAAAGGAAGTTTGGAGATTGGAAGACATCTAGCAAGATCAGACAAGCAAATGATAGGTGTTTTGAGTAAGGGGTGATGATAGCTTTGAAAAGGACAAGTCAGTGGTTAAAAAAAAGGAATCATTTGCAATATCAGCTAATGTGTGGTCATGAAGGTCAATTAAATGGTCAGCAGTTTCATTGTAACAGGGTTTTTTTCATGTATTCTCTTGTGGGATGCCTTCTTGAACCACTTAAGTCCATCTGCTGTGTGTTGTCCCAGAATGCTATTGGGGAGGCAATTCTAGGATTTTGACCCAGCAACAGTGAAGAAACAGCAATTCATTTTCCAAGTCAGATGGTGAGTGGTTGGAGGGTAACTTGAAGATGGTGGTGATCCCAAATAACTGCTGCCCTCGCCCTTCTATATGGAAGTGGTTGAGAGTTTGGAAGGTGCTGTCTGAGGATCTTTGGTGAATTTGGTTAAAAGAACAAAATAGTTCCAAAAGGCTAATGGAAGAGTTTCTTCATTTGAAATATTTAACTAAAATTAAGGACTAATGAGAGGCTCTTAAAGTAAATAAAGCTAAATAAATAAACTTACTCATCATTCAATCCACACCGGCGACATGTAGGATTCCCATACTTTGTTAAAGTCTCTGTGAGTTCATCATACAGCTTGTCCCCAAAAGCTCGAGGAATGCCTTCCCATGCAAGTATAAGGATAATAACAACAGCATTCTGACAGTGATGACCAGCACGCTCACGTACAAGGCAGAGGACCTTTTCTTCTTCATTCGCTCTTCTTATTATCTATAGATAATTAGTGAAACATTTCTTTGGTGAGTATTTCTAAAGGACTGAAAGCACTAGAAAAAAGAAAGAAATCCTTTTTTGTTTGAAGTACTCCTTTTCATACAAGAAAATTATGCTCTTACCATGATTTTCTTTTTTTTTTGAAACATGTCAATTGTAGTGCCAACCTGGGATACTATACTACTGGGAATACAAATTCTCCAACCTGTAGCAGATTTCTCAAGGTCAGGCAGCTCCAGTATCGCCCTCAGGCTTGTCTGAATTTGAGTACCCTGCTGCTTGCAATGGAGCCCTTCTGAAATGCATTTGGGACATCCCCTGTAATTAATGAGGGAGAACCTACTTGAGGACTTCTAAATTCTTGTTTTTAAAAAATAGTCAAATAAGTATCTGGTGAAAATATAATTATTTTTCTCTGAAAGTGGAGAATACTTTAAACAAAAAAGCAACATCTTTCATAGAATGTGTGTGACTCTGTTTCACTGGCAATATTTCATAGAATAAGGAATACCAGTAACAAACATGCTAAGACCTAAACTTACCTAATGTATCATAAAATAAACTGAAATTAAATCATATCATTTATCATTGTTACACGCTTTCTGGATGATTTTTATTACATTTCTAATCCTGCAATTCCCTCGGAGACTTGCAGGTTTCTTCTAATTTTTTTTCTGATTACCTCAGCCACTCTGGGTCTAAATATAACTTCTATTTGTGTTAAAAATTTCAATGCATAAATTGTTTCAACCTATAGTGCCGGATGTTGCTCCCAACTTATTGGCTTTATTTTGATATTTCCCAATTTGTTTCTCTTTTGCATTCTCTGTGTTGACATGCATACAAGACAATGAAAGCCTAACAAAGTTAACATTCAATTTTTGATATAATTCATTCCGTTTACTCTGAAATCAGCAAAGACACTAAATGACTTGCAATTTTCTTCTGACTCTGGTGATGAAGCACTGACTGGTTGATTTGTCCAGTGTGTGAGAAGAAAAATAAGAATTAGGAGCAGTCGGCAATTCAGTTCTTTGAGCCCCGATTTGACATGATCATGACTGAATTTCTCCTGGCATCAACTCCACTTTCCTGTCTGCTGCGCACAGCCCTTTACCTGCTTTTCATCAAAAACATATCGGTCTCTTTCTTGAGTCTTTTGATTGATTCTGCCTCCACAGCACTTCCACAGATTCACAACCCTTTGAGAGAAGTAGTTCCTCCTCACCTCAGCTTTGAACCCACCTCCTCTCACTCTCTATTTTACACCTCTAATTCAAAAATGTTCCACAAGAGGTAACATCTATTCACCTTATCCACCCTTTAGTATTTTATTTGCCTCAATCAGATTCACCCCTCATTGTTCTGAAGTCCAATGAGTACGAGCCCAAGCTAATTAACCTCTCCTCGTACAACTGCCTTTTCATCCCTGGAATCAAATTGGTGTACTTCACCTGAACTGCCTCCAGTGTCACCACACCCTTCCTCAAGTAAGGAGACCTAAATTGGACACAACACTCCAGGTGTGGTCTCACCAATGCTTTCTATAACTGTAACAACATTTCAGGAATATTTCGTCCTCATTTTGGAAACTTCGACCACAATGCCATATTTCTTCTCCCGGCTTACAGGCAAAAGCTCAAGCAGGAGACACCCCTCGTGGATACAGGCCCAGCGCTGGTCAGAGGAGGCAGAGGATCAACTCCAGTGCTGTCTGGAATCGGCTGATTGGGCCATGTTCAAACACTATGCAGGCACCTTGGATGAGTAAGCCACCACCGTCACAGACTTTATATCAGCAAGTATGTTGAGGACTGCATACTGAGGAAGTCAATCTGGGTTTTCCCCAACAGGAAACCCTGGATGAATCAGGACATACAAAATCTGCTAAAAACCAGATGCGAGGCCTTCAGATCAGGAGACACACTCAAATTTAAGGAATCCAAGTATGACCTTCGCAGAGCCATTAAGACAGCCAAGGACCAATACTGATCCAAACTCGACACCCAGGCAGACACCAGGCGACTATGGCAAGGACTGAATGACATCACAGACTCTAAACAGAGACAGTGCAAGATAGCAGACAATGACACATTGCTCCCAGATCATCTCAATGCTTCTATGCTCACTTTGAGCAGAATTTCGGCAGAGAGGTAACACCTATTCCAACAAGTCCTGATGAACCTATCCCAACAGTCACTGCATCAGAGGTCAGATCAGTTTTTCTTCGTATGAATTCAAGGATGGGACCAGACAGCATGCACAGGTCAACTGGCAGAGGTCTTCTCAAACATCTTCAACCTCTTCCTGCAGCAGACCACTGTCCCAGCCTGTTTCAAGGCAGCCAACATCATCCCTATGCCCAAGAAGGCTCATGCAGCATATCTCAATGACTGCCGCCCAGTGGCCCTAACCTCAGTGGTCATGAAGTGCTTTGAAAAGCTGGTAATGGCATTAATCAACTCCAGTGTCCCCACTACACTTGACCTACTCCAATTTGCCTATCGGACCAACAGATACACGTCAGATGCCATATCACTTGCCCTTCACTCCTCTCTATAACATCTTAACACCAAGTACAGCTATGTAAGAATCCTACTCGTGGACTACTTTCTCCTTGAGACTGATTACTAAACTTGGACTAAGCCCCACTCTCTGCAAGTGGATCCTCAGTTTCCTGACACACAGGCCTCAATCAGTGAAGATTGGGGACAATATTTCACCGTTACTAACACTCAACACTGGAGCCCCGCCCCCCCCCCCGGGTGTGTTCTCAGCCCCCTATTGTACTCATTGTATACCCATGACTGCGTAGCCAAATACCAGACTAATGCCTTTTACAAGTTTGCTGATGACACCACCATAGTCGATTGAATCTCAGATGGCGACAAAACTGACTGCAGACGGGATCTGGAAGACCTGGAAAAATGATACACTGAGAACAACCTAGTTTTCAATGCCAGTAAAACCAAGGAACTCATTATTGACTTTTGGCAGGATTTACTCATGCTCCCCCCTCCACCACCAACACATTAACAGCACAGAGGTGGAACGAGTAGAGTGCGCCAAGCTCCTCAACAACAACAAGCTTTCTTGGACTCTTCATGTGGACTCACTGGTTACAAAGGCCCAACGACATGTCTTCCTCCTCAGGCAGCTGAGGAAATGTGGCATGACAGCAAATACCCTTGCCAACTTTAATAGGTGCGCCATTGAGAACATTCTGTCTGGATGTATCACTACCTGGTCTGGCAACTGTACCATTCAAGATCAGAGACAGTTACAGAGAGTGGTGAACTCGGCCCGGACAATCACAAAGGCCAACCTCCCATCAGTAGAATCCACCTACCTGGCCCGCTGTCAAGGAAAGGCCGCCAGCATTCTCAAAGATCCATCCCACCCTGGCAATGCTTTTCTACAATCTCTACCATCAGGGAGTAGGTACAGAAGCCTGAACATATACACCAGCCGGTTTCATAACAGTTTCTACCTTCCTGTTGTTAGAATACTGAATGAACTCTCAAATTCTTAGCATTCACCTGTACCTGTGTTTTGACTTTTGCCACTGTTTACCTATCATTTACTCATCTACACTATTTAACTATGTGATCTGTCTGTATTGCTCACAAGATAAAGCTTTTCACTGTGCCTCAGTGTACGTGACAATAAATTCAATTCATTTCAACACTTTACTTTGATAACCCACTCCTTTTGCAGTAAATGCCAGAATTCCATTTCCGTTTCTTGTTATATGCTGTACCTGCATACCTACTTTGTGATATTTGCACAGATCCCTATGCATTGGCACAATTTGAATTTACTTCCCATAAAAATAATAATTTGCATTGCTATTTTTCCAGCCAAAATGGACAACCTCGCAATTATCCACATTAAACTCCATCTGCCAGATTTTGGCCCATTCTCCTAACCTTAACCTCCTATCAAAACATGTTTTCCCACTTAGTTTATGATCATCTGCTAATTTTGCTCTGTTACACTCTGCACCTCCTTGCAAATCAATCATTCATATGAATGAAAATAGTTGAAGTCCAAGACCTGAACCCTGCGACATCCTACTAGCTACAGTTCATCATCAAGAAAAGGACCCATTTATCCTGAACCTCTGCTTTCTGTCAGTCAGCCAATCCTTTATCCAAGTCAATACTCTACACTTAGATCCCTGGGATTTAATCTTGTGGATCAGTCTTTCATGTGACACCTTGTCAAATGCCTTCTGGAAGTCCAGATATACCATGTACACTTGCATCCTCTATGAAGTTCAGCAAGTTTGTCAAGTATGAATTGCCCATTTGTAAACTGAGCTTTGTTTTACCAATTGTTCAGTTATCTCCTCTGTTATGGTCGACTCCAGCAACTTCCCCACTATAGAGGTCAAACTAACTGGTCTATAGTTTCCCACTTTTTGCCTATCTCCTTTTCTGAATAAGGGTGTCACATTAGCACATCTCCAATCCACCAGTATCTTCCCAGAATCCAGGAAATTTTAGAATATTGTAACTAATGCATCACCTATCTCTGCAGACCATAAGGCCCTGGGGACTTATTTTAATCCTATCAGTTTACTTAACACTTGATCCCGAGTCAAAGAAATCTCACCAAGTAACTGCAGCTTTTGGGAAGAAACTATGTTAACACTGTGAAAATAGAGAGAAAATACAGCCTTAGTGCCTCTGTCATTTCCTCAACATTTTCATCTTTTAAATGGCCAACATTTACTTTCACTATTCTCTTCCTTTTTATATACATATAGAAGCTTTTGTTATCAGTGCTTAGCTTGTCTTCTAGTTTCTTTCCAAAGTTCATACTTTCATAGAAGAAAAGGTGTGCTGTGCATGATGGAATTTTTGTCTAAAACTGATTGAACCGGAACAAAGAAACCGAATAGACATATCGGTTCTGTCCAACTGTTAGTCAGATCATTCTGAACTCTGGTATGGTTTTTAGAAGGATCAATGACATTGAAAGCAATAATCTTAAATAGAGTCATAACAAGTGAAAATCAATAAGATCCTTAAGAAATTAGACTTATTACAGTGGGGAAGGCTCATGCTGAAAGTTCTTGAGTGGATTTTGCTATGACTTGACAATAAAGTCACAGCATGAGCACCTCATTTCTGCGTTCCCCAAATTCAACTGGAGTGAATATGGTATTCAAGTGCCAATTAAACTTGAAATTTTCCTGCATTCTCCTGAACAAAGCTTCTTAGCCTTGACATAGTTTGTTAATTCCACCCATTCCCCTCTCTCAATGCACTTTCATACTGCCACTGATATTCAGTTTTATCTAGTTTCTGAGAGAAAGGATAGAGACAGGACATATGGAAATAGGATCTTTGTTCAAAGGTCTCCCATTCCTACTTCTTCCCTGACACCCTGTCTCACCACCATTTCTCCTAACCCTCAGCCCACATGCTGCCTCTTGTTTTGATTGGCAAGTTCAGATGGGGCAGTCTTTGCTCAGGTCTTCATTGGTCTAAAAAAATTAGAGGATATGGGCCACAAACAGCTCAGTAACACTTCCACTGAAGGGAAGCATCTCCACTGAAAGCACAGGTGTAACCACATTAAGTTCCTTCTCCGTTCTCTTTCTCCTCCTTCTCTTATATATGTATAGCAGTCATGACCTTCCTCCTCCTGCAGCTTGTGTTCTCAATGGTGTGCTATATTATACAATAAAATGCAGATCACTACATTGGGTGAACATTTACTCGTGCATATGGAGAATGCCTGAAGATCCCTCCAGACACTTGAATTCTATCTACAGCAAACCAGGGGCTCGTTTTAGGACTGCTTTGTGGCTTTGGCTATACATTTCCTTGACATTAACTGTGGAGTTTCTCACAGATGTCATCAGCCACATGCTTAGATGGTAGCCCTTGGAGCCAGTCACTGACTCGGTTTGGAGGTTGTTATGATCTCGATAGCAATAGTGAACAGGTCAGGACTCAATGAAAGCTGGCTACACAGAATTTAAGTTTTGTTTTTGTGGTTAGATTAGATTACAGTGTGGAAACAGGCCCTTCGGCCCAACAAGTCCACACCGACCCGC
>NC_057751.1:13305995-13398389 GCF_004010195.1 Chiloscyllium plagiosum
CAGTCGCCTGAGGAGGGAATTGAACCCGGGTCTCTGGCGCTGTGAGGCAGCAGTGCTGACCACTGTGCCACCGTGCCGCCGGTTACTGTGGTGATTTGTCACTTGGAGCCTTGTGTAAATATTTCAATGTTTTTAAAAAAAAAATTTATTATGCAAAAGAAAAACATCAAAGCTATCTTATATAAATGATAAAATTCAGAATGATCTCAACACAACCGCATGAAGATAGAGTCAATTCTTTGTAGTCACTCAGTCTCAGTTCAGCATCACTTTTATCTTGACTCTCTCTTACTCCAACGATTTTCTCGCCTTTCTCCTTGGACTGCTGAAGCAGCTTAAATCTTCTTTCCAGCTCAAATGGTGTGGATACCTCTTTCCAATTCTGACAACCTTTTCAATTATTCCAACTATCACAGCCAAGTAGCTGGTACAATCTAAAAGAAAAAGGCCCTTAGCAAGGAAGACTAGTCTTCTGAAATCAACCTGTGCTGGCCCCTGGTCATCTGTTTCTCTCAAGGTCATAAAAGTTCAACTTGATAAATATTCAATAACTAACATCCCAAGAAGCTGATCCAGTCATTTAGCTCAAGTCACGTGCTTTCTTGGAAATGATGTTTAAACTCATTTGCTCAAAATGACTCTGATTTAAAAGAAACAAATCACCTTCATGAAATTAAAATTAAAATCGATTTACCTCTACGTGAGGAGCAAAATTCCCAAGCAATAACCAACATATTATAAACCTTTATCAATATCTATGGAAATCACGATTGGTGCAAATGAAAGCAACATAGCAGTTTTCAGGACACCTTGCATAGAAACAAATGAAAATGTTTTGCTTGTTACACAACAACAACAGACCACAATTGGAGTGGATGCCTCTCAATTAATTGATAACCATGGGTGATTTAAAGTAACCTTCAGTTCAAGGATGTTGTAAAGCTTGAAAGGATTCAGGAAAGATTTACACGGATATTGCCAGGATTGAAGGATTTGAGCTACAGGGAGAGACTAAATAGGCTGGGGCTATTTTTCCTGGAGCTTCAGTAGGCTGAAGGGTGACCTTATAGAGGTTTAGAAAATCATGAGGGGCATAGATAAGGAAAGTAGACAAGTCTGTTCCCTGGGTGGGGGAGTCCAAAACTAGAGAGCATTGGTTTAAGGTGAAAAGACGAAGATTTAAAAGGGACCTAAGAGACAACTTTTTCACATGTAGGATGGTGCGAGTATGGAATGAGCTGCCAGAGGAAGTGGTGGAGGCTGGTACAATTACAACATTTAAAAAGTCACCTGGATAGATATATGAACAGGAAGGATTTAGAGGGATACAGGCCAAATGTTATCAAATGGGACAGGACTTATTTAGGATATCTGGTCGGCATGGATGAGTTGGACCGAAGGGTCTGTTTCCATGCTGTACATCTCATCACAACTCCATTGTACTATGAAGTGTCTGGACATGGCAGAAAATTCAGCAGCTCTCTTACTTTGACTGTCATCATCAGGAGCAAAGTGGATATGATGTGGCAGGTCTGATAAATGTGGCATGGGTCAGCTTGGAGATGTATTTGTGCAGTGCAGATAATGAAATTCTGTAGATAACACCAGTAGATTGCTGGAAATTACACAATTCAGGTTCATGATGACCTTGACCTCACTTGACTTTCAGTATCCCTCTGGGCCAGTTGGAAAACTGTCTTTGTTCTGGAGACTGAAGCAGTCAGTAATGATTTGCTGAAGATGTCTCCATCTCCGGAGTTAAAAATCTCATAACCCCAGGTTATAGTCCAACAGGTTTATTTGGAAGCAATAGCTTTTGGAATGTTGCCTCTTCATCAGGTAGCTGTGGAGCAGTATCATAAGACACAGGTTTTATAGCAAAAGATTACAGTGACATGCAACTGAAACTATATACTAAGCAAACCTCGATTGCTCTCAGTCTTTCATCTTTTAGAATGGGTTGCAGGTTTCGGTTCATTAATATGTAAATCCCAGAACTTCTTTTAAGTCTCATTCTTGAGCTAACTCAAGGTTTTATGTCAAAAGAAGATGACACCCCAGCTCAGACAAGGTGTGAGGTTAGAGTGTGTATGTATCCTAATCTTGAATCAGACTGGTTCTATTTCCAAAGGAGCAGTGTTCTGAAAGCTAGTGCTTCCAAAAAACCTGTTGGACTGTAACCTGGTGTTGTGTGATTTTTAACTTTGTCCACACCAATCCAACACCGGCACCTCCATATCAGTCTCCTGAAGCACCTTCAGAAAATCAATACTCTATTGAAGATCTTGCTTTCTTTGAATCGGAGGCTATGCTCATTTCCTCTATCCTGTGGAATGGCAGGTGGCTAAGGAGAAGACTACTATTGCTGATGTTGGTGTATTGCTCCTTTTGTTCCTTATCAGAGGTCTAACATTGAGTCAAATGAGCTGTTCACATGTTGCATTGACATCAAGGAAGTGTCAACCAATTTTTAAAAAGTACAAAATAAAAGACATGACCTCCAAAGTGTTGGAAAACACTTACAACCAGTAGGATGGAATTCTCTCAGAACAAAAATAAAAGCAAAATACTGCAGATGCTGGAAATCTTATCAAGAAAATAATATTCTGGAGAAACACAAAAAAAAGTGAATCCGTAGAGAGAAACAAAGTTAACATTTTGAATTAGGTATTGGGCTACTCAAACATTTGTCCAAAAATAATACCTTCACATGAGCAAACCTTTACTCTCAGGTTTGCTTCTCATTTCTTACTCTCTGACTCCTTTGGCAAAGGCAACAAGAATGTTGAACTGTGTTTTGAAGCTTTTCAAATAATTCAATAATTTGTCTCAACTTCTTCTGTCAATCACCTAAGTTTTAAATTTACTCAGCCAATTTTCTGCTTGCGACATAACATGCCCATTCATCCAAATCTGAAGCTACGCTAATAAGCTGTCCTAGAAGATTTGAGCAAAACACACTACTATACATGTCCAACTAAAGATTATAAAACCATTTGACTTTCCTATGTAGAAAAAGTGAAAAATTTAGGCTTAAGCAATTTAATTCTTGCATAAGCATCTCAGCAATTCTATTTTTGATGCAGCTTAAGAGTTGTTCATGCTACATACTTGAAGAGAAGGTATAACAGGTGAATTCAATGCATGTATCCTACCTCAGGTACAGGGAAGAATTCAGTGCAAGTTTGGGTGGGACTGAAAAGAATTCAACTTCAATATAATTAAAATGTTTTTTTTTGCAGTGGTCTGAATGTGAATCTCTGGCTATTGAAAAGTTTTTGTAAGCTTTGTAGCATTTGCATATTGTATCTGCATTTCTGACATAAATGTGAAAAAGACTTACTTAAGGTTTCGTACTACCTTCTCAGAACTTTGATGGAAAATAATTCTATTTATCAAATTATGAAACATTCTGGTGGTCAAGAAGGTGAGTGGGGAATAATGTAAAATGGAGCACTCAAACCAATGGCCAATGTGCAAAAGCTGGTCTTGATATCTTGAACAGGGAATATAAAATAATAAATCAGTCAACACCCACTCTCCAGACAGCCCAGTGGTGAAGTATAAAAAAGTTACCATTCTTTTTGCACATTTATAAGCATTTATTCAGTGAAACAGAGATGCACAAAACAAACATACACACGTCCTTAACTCAACCCAGTGTGTGTTCCGGTTTGAATGGCTAGTTAATGCCCACCACTAATCCAAAAGCAAAATACTGCAGGTGCTAGAATGCGAAATATAAACAGAAATGCAGAACTTCTCAACACATGACCCTTCACATCTCCTGTGGACTCACCTTATGTTTAATTACTAGCCCCATTTCCAATATTTTAGGCTCTGACCGTCCAAAGTTCTTGTCATTTAATGTCTCCTGTCTTCCATTCTATCACAGACCCTCTCTTTCATTCTTTGCAAAAATTCCACTATTTTACTTTAAGAAAAGCGATTACATTTCTAACATTTCCCCAGTCTGATGAAAGGTGGCAACCTTAAATACCTTGTTTCTCTCTCCACAGTTGCTGCCAGACAAGCTGAGTACTTCAAGTGCTTCTGTCTTTATTTCATAAATAAAGAATTTGCTTCCTATTACGGAGCTTTATCAATTTAACACTGTAGCAGTGTGTTGGTGTGGATAATGGGTGAAGACAGGATCAGGCTACGTTGTTTAAACTCCTACAGTAAGTGGTTGACTAACACTGATGATGCAAACTTGTACTAAAATGTCTATTTACATAAAATACTGGAGGCTGCCCACAACCTACAAAATGTTTAAATAATTGCTTTCAGAAGTGGAAGGATGAAGGAGAAAAGAAAATGAACCAACAAACAGAACTCAACACTTACCCATTTTGCAATTGGACAACCCTGGGAACTTTTTCCTTCTTTGCCCGTGTAAATGACTTTCTCAATTCTAACTGCTTTCCCTTTCTCTCCATATCTGAAAGAAATAAAAATTATGGGTAGGTTAAACCTTTAGAAAGATTAAAGATTACCATATTACAGAGAAGGTTTTCATGTTTTCAGTTTAGAGTTATCTGGTAATTGATGTCTTATTTCAAACTGTAGTGCATATCTTTTTTTAATTGTTTTGCTAAAGATACATAATTACAATGTATAACTTGGCACAAGTCTTCACATCTAGACAATACTTGCTTCTAAATTTGGGAATGGTTTAACTGTAATTATTTCATTTCAATGCCTAGAGATAGACTAAAGAAAAGTTAGAATGGTTTCAACTCTTTGTTACTCAAAATTATTCTTCTCTTACATCTTTCCAGATGCAAATGCTATATTTAGCTATTTTTTTGGGAAGTTTTTTAAAATAGAAATTTATACTGCTAAGATTAGTATAAATGCAGGCAACCCCCTAATTATTAACTGCTCATTGGAAAAAAAATTTCTGAAGCTTCAATAGCTCTAATTTTGATCAAATAAATCGTCCATGAAAATCTTCACTGGTACACCACGAAATTAACTAAACATCAATATTATTTCAATTCAACATGTACAGTATTGCTTCTGGTTAAGTGTTATTGTTGAGCTTCAAAATGATTTAGCTTCAAGAAAAAAAAGCCAATGGAAAACTGCTCCCAGAAACTTAAATCAAGCTGGTTTTCTGATCACTGAGAAAATCTCACAATGAATACATTATACACTAAATCAAAGGAACAGGTAAATTATTTTAGAGTTGAGATTATTGCACTTCTAAATAACTAAAATCGCAATGTCCGAAAATGTCGTTATTTTGCAACATGCTCCAACCTACTTAATCAACATTATTTACTTAAATTATTCAAGGTTAGAAAACTCCATGCCCAACTGTATTAAACATGTTTTTCCAATGATGAACCAGGAATCCTCATTACACGTGGCCCCATCTGGTAATTTATTGTTCCCCATGAAGGTGACACAAATATTTTTCACTGATACACAGCCGAAGAGTGTTACTTTCAATTGATGTGATGTTATTGTGGCGAACAAACAATACCATCTGTGCCCCAAGGTTTGAATGATCCATGTTGGAAAAGGAGAAAACAAACATTGTGGGCAACCTTAATCCACCGCACCATTAGAATTGGGTGTTTGTGCTTTCAAATAACTTTAATTCATGATACCAATTGAAGGCTTTATTTCCACATGCGCAAATCGTAAACACATGCAAAGAAGGCAGAGTCATTGTCAAAACCATGTCAGGCGTCAAAAATTTCCATCAAACTGTAATTTAAACAAATCAAATCACAACTCAAACCTGTAGATTTCCCGGAAAGTGCTGATATAAAATCAACAATCAATCAGTGACCTGGTTCTGTTCCACTGAGGTTTGAACAACAACGTATTTAAGTAAGTTCATCTGCATTTTCACATTTTAAAAAATTTGGTTATGGGCATGGCTGGCTGGCCAGCCAACATTTTTGCCCATTCAGAGTTGCCCTTGTGCTTTGGTTGACCCACAGTGCCCTAAGGGCGGGAATTCCAGGATTTTGACCCTGCGACAGTGAAGGATGGCAATATATTTCCAAATAGCTTGGAAGCTACTTGCAGTTAATGGTGTTCCCAGTATCTATTGCTCTTCTCCTTCTGGCTGGAAGTGGTCATGATTTGGAAGGTGCTGTCTAAGGACTTTTGGTGAATTTCTGCATTGCTTCTTGACACTGCTGCAACTGAGCATCAGTGGTCGAAGGAGTGGATGCAGTGTCAATTAAGTGGTCTGCTTTGTTTTGGATGGTGTCAAGCTTCTCAAGTGTTGTTGAAACTTCAGCCATCTCGGCAGGTGGAGAGTATGCCATCATGCTCCTGATTTGAGACTTGTAGATGGTGGATAGGTCATGGAGACTCAACGGTTGAGTTACTTGCCACAGTATTCCTAGCCTGTGACCTGCCCTTGTAGCCACTGTACTTATGTGGTGAGTCTGGTTGAGTTTCTGATCACTGGTAACCCCCAAGATTTTAATAGTGGGGGATTCAGTGATGTTAACACCCATTGAATGGGCAATTGTTAGATTGTCTCTTATTTGAGATGGTCAGTTATGCAGCATGACAGTTACTTGCCACTTGTCAGCCAAGTCTGGATATTGTCCAGATTTTGTTGCATTTGAACATAGGCCACTTCAGTATCCAAGGATTCGCAAATAGTGCTGAGCATTGTGCAATCATCAGCGGGCATCCCCAGCTCTAACCTTGTGAAGGAGGGAGGATCATTGATGAAACAGCTGAAGATAATTGGGCCTAGTACACTACCCTGAGGAACTCCTGTAGAGATGCCCTGGAGCTGAAATGAGTGACTCAACCATCTTCCCATGTACCAGTTATGACTCTAACCAGAGAGTTTGGACCTAATTTCCATTGATTCCAGTTTTGCTTGCATTTGTTGTTCCCACACTCGATTGAAGAAGGCCTTGATGTCAAAGGCTGTCACTCTCAATTTAGCACTGTTGCTATAATAATGTACAATAATTTTGCAATTTAATGAGCATTTGTTTTTGATTTGTACACAATGGTTTACCTGGCTAAGTTCAATTTGACTATGAATCCCTCCGAATTAAAAATCTGAATCGTGGATAATGTTTAAAGTGGAACTTGGGAGACAAGGTAATGTCATAGTTATGTTATCACTAGACCAGCAATCCACAGACTCAATATTTTGGGGACCCTGGTTTGAATCCCAAAAAGTCAAATTTCAAATCAATTAAAAAAACCTGGAATTAAAAGTCTAATATATTATCAGAAAAGTCCATCTGGTTCACTAATGTCCTTTAGGGAAAGAAACTGCCTTCTGTACTTGGTCTAACTTGGTCCAGGCCCACAGCAATGTGGTTGTTTCTCAAGTACTCTATGAAATGGCTCGGGAAGCCACTCAGTTCTATCAATTGCCAGGAAGTCTCAAATAAGAAATGGACAAAAATCCTGACATTGACCTTGGTACCAGAAATGACAAGAACAAACACAACCCTGTTGACGCTGCAAAGTCCTCCATACAAAATTTGGGTATCGTGCCAAAATTGGGAGAGTGGTATCACAGACTATTCTAACAAAAGCTTGACATAATCATTCTCATGGAATCATACTTCTCAGACAATGTCCAGAAATCAACATCATCAGCTTTGGATATTTCTGTTTCACCAGCAGCACAGACCCAGTAGAAGTGATGTCACAGTGCTGTGCAGTTAGGAGGGCATTAGCCCGTGCTTCTCATGTCTTCAGGTCAAATATGGGCAATTGCTGATTACTAAATTCATGCCCCACCCTTGGCTGATGAATTAGTACACCACTTGGAGGAAGCACCGATTGTGGCAAAGGCACAGAATGTACTCTCAGTAGGGAATTCCATGTCCACCACCAAGAGTGACTTGGCAGCAATGCTGCTACTGATCACGCTGTTTAAGTCCTCAAGGACTGGGTCTTGACTGCAGACTGGGTCTATGGCATTTAGTGAGGGAACAATCGAGGAGAAAACAAACCTAACCTCACTCTCATTAATTTATTTTTTGCCACAGATGTATCTGTCTGTGATATTTGGAAAAGAGACCACCACACAGATCTTGTGAAGACGAAGTCCTGCCTTCACACTGAGAATACCTTACATAGTGCCAAACAACACAATCATCATATTACACAGTTTCAACTTCAAACAGATTGAGCAACTCAAGACGAGGCATCCATGGGGCATGGGGGCCATCAACAGCAGCAGAATTGTTCTCAATCACAATCTGCAGCCTCATAACTCGGCTTATCACCAACTTTAACATGACCAACAAGCCAGCAGATCGATGGCTTAATGAAGAGTTCAGAAGGGCATGTGAGTAGCAGCACCAGGCATACTTAAAAATGAGCTGTGAAGCTACAAGCAAAATTGCATAAGTAGCAAGAGAGAGACACAGCAAAGCAATTCCACAACCAATGGCTCAGATTTAAGTTCTGCAATCTTATTATATCCTGTCATCAATGGTGGTGGACACTTAATTCAATGGAGTAGGAGGGTCTATAAACATCTCTATCCTCAATGGCAGCAGAGCCCAGCCCAACAGTGCAAAAGGTAAGGCCGAAGAATTCACAAACTTCTTAGACAGAAATGCCACATGGATGATCTAGCTTGGCCTCCTCAGAGGTCCATTGCATTACAAATGCCAATTTTCATCGATTTGATTCACTCCACATGGAATCGAATGACATTCTGACAATAGCACTAAAGACATGCCCGCCACAACTAGTATCAACCCTAGCCAAGCTATTCCAGTGCTGCAACTGTGCCATCTGCCCGATCATGTGGAAAATTGCCCAGGTACGTTCCTTACATACAAAAACCATGACAAATGCAACAGCCAATTACCACCCCATTAGGGTACTCTCAGTCATCAGTAAAGCAGTGGAGGTTTTAATCAACAGTGCTATTGAGTAGCATTTGCTCAGCAATAACCTGCCCAGTTTGGATTCTACCAGGGCAACTCAGTTGCTGACCTTGCTAAAGTCACGACTTTAACTCAAACATGGATTAAAAATGCTGAATTCTGGAGGTGAAGTGAGAGTGACCACATTGACATCAAGGCCACATTTGACTGAAAGTGGCATTGGGGATCTTTCAAACCTGAAGGCAATGGGTATGAGGGGTCAACTCTCCAATGGTTGGAATCACATCTAACACAAAGGAAGATGATTTTGTTTGTTGGAGATCAGTCATTTCTACTCCAGGATATCAATGCAGGAGCTCCTCAAGGTACTTTCTGAGGCCCAACCATAAAACCATAAGACAAAGGAGCAGAAATTAGGCCATTCAGCCCAACGAGTCTGTTTTGCCAATCAATCATGGCTGATAAGTTTCTCAACCCCATTCTCCTGCTTTCTCTCTGTAACCCTTGATAGTCAAGAACCTATCTATCTTAGTCTTAAATATACTCAGTGACATGGCCTCCACAGCCTTCTGTGGCAGTGAATTCTATAGATTCATCACTCTCTGGCTGAAGAAGTTTCTCCTTATCTCCTTTCTAAAATGACTCCCTTTAAAGCTATGCCCTCGGGTCCTAGACTCCCCTACCAATAGAAACACCTTCCCAAAATCTACTCTGTCCAGGCCATTGAGTATTCTGTACATTTCAATTAGATCCCCTGTCATCCTTCTAAATTCAAATCGAGGACAGACCCAATGTCCTCAAACATTACTCATTTGTTAGGCTTTTCATTCCTGGGACCATTCTCGTGAATCTCCTCTGAACCTGCTCCAGAGCCAGTACATCCTTCCTGAGATGTGGGGCTCAAAACTGCGCACAATACTCCAAATGTTATCTGACCAGAATCTTATACAGACTCAGAAGTACATCCTCTCAAAATAAATGCCATCATTGCATTTGACTTCCTAATTCCTGACACAACCTGCAAGTTTGCCTTGAGGGTACCCTGGACTAGAACGCCCAAGTCTCTTTGCATTTTAGATTTGTGAATTTTCTCCCCATTTAGAAAATAATCCGTCTCTCTATTCTTCCTACCAAAGTGTATGACCTCACACTTTCCCACGTTGTACGCCATTTGCCACTTCTTTGCCCACTCTCCTAACCTGTCCAAATTCTTCTGCAGTCTCCCTGCATCCTCAATGGTATATGGCCCTCTACCTATCTTTATATCATCTGCAAAATTAGCCAGAATGCCCTTAGTTCCTTCATCTAGATTGTTAATGTATAAAGTGACAAGTTGTGATCCCAACACTAAGCCTTGTGG
This sequence comes from Chiloscyllium plagiosum, assembly GCF_004010195.1. Taxonomy (NCBI): domain Eukaryota; kingdom Metazoa; phylum Chordata; class Chondrichthyes; order Orectolobiformes; family Hemiscylliidae; genus Chiloscyllium; species Chiloscyllium plagiosum. Next base: position 13,316,205 of record NC_057751.1, read on the forward strand.
AACACCACTTGTCACAAGCTGCCATCCTGAGAAGGACCCTTTTATCCCCACTCTCTGCATTCTGGCTGACAGCCAAGCTTCTATCCATGCTAGCACCTTGCCTCTGACACCACGGGCCGTATCTTACTCAGTAGCCTCCTGTGTGGCACCTTGTCAAAGGCCTTCTTGAAGTCCAGGTAGATAACAGCTGCTTCATCAGTGATCTTCCCTCCATTATAAAGGTCAGAAGTGTGGATGTTCAGGCAAGGACAAGGTGGGACTAATAAATTAAACTGCATTTATTTCAATGCAAGGGGCCTAACAGGGAAGGTAGATGAACTCAGGACATGGTTCGGAACATGGGACTGGGATATCATAGCAATTACAGAAATGTGGCTCAGGGATGGGCAGGACTGGCAGCTTCATGTTCCAGGATACAAATGCTACAGGAAGGATAAAAAGGGAGGCAAGAGAGGAGGGGGAGTGGCATTTTTGATAAGGGATAGCATGACAGCAGTGCTGCGGGAGGATATTCCTGGAAATACATCCAGGCAAGTTATTTGGGTGGAACTGATAAATAAGAAAGGGATGATCACCTTATTGGGATTGTATTATAGACTCCCTAATAGTCAGAGGGAAATTCAGAAACAAACTTGTAAGGAGATCTCAGCTATCTGTAAGAATAATAGGGTAGTTATGGTAGGGGATTTTAACTTTCCAAACATCGACTGGGACTGCCATAGTGTTAAAGATTTAGATGGAGAGGAATTTGCTAAGTGCGTACAAGACAATTTTCTGATTCAGTATGTGGATGTACCTACTAGAGAAGGTGTCAAACTTGACCTACTCTTGGGGAATAAGGCAGGGCAGATGACTGAGGTGTCATTGGGGGAGCACTTTGGGGCCAGCGACCATAATTCGATTTGATTTAAAATAGTGATGGAAAAGGATAGACCAGATCTAAAAGTTGAGGTTCTAAATTGGAGAAAGGCCAATTTTGATGGTATTAGGCAAGAACTTTCAAAAGCTCATTGGAGGCAGATGTTCGCAGGTAAAGGGATGGCTGGAAAATGGGAAGCCTTCAGAAATGAGATAACGAGAATCCAGAGAAAGTATATTCCTGTCAGGGTGAAAGGAAAGGTTGGTAGGTATAGGGAATGCTGGATGACTAAAGAAATTGAGGGTTTAGTTAAGAAAAAGAAAGGAAGCATATGTCAGATATAGACCGGATAAACCGAGTGAATCCTTGGAAGAGTATAAAGGAAGTGGGGGTATACTTAAGAGGGAAATCAGGAGGGCACAAAGGGGACATGAGATAGCTTTGGCAAATAGAATTAAGGAGAATCCAAAGGGTTTTTACAAATACATTAAGGACAAAAGGGTAACTAGGGAGAGAATAGGGCCTCTCCAAAGATCAGCAAGGCGGCCTTTGTGTGCAGCCACAGAAAATGGGGGAAATAGATAGTTACATCTTGCAAAATGTCCAGATTACAGAGGAGGAAGTGCTGGATGTCTTGAAACAGGTAAAGGTAGATAAATCATCAGGGCTGAGCGGTAGATGTGATCTATATGGGCCTCAGTAAGGCGTTAGACAAGGTTCCCCATGGGAGACTGATTAGCAAGGTTAAATCTCATGGGAATACAAGGAGAACTAGCCATTTGGATACTGAACTGGTTCAAAGGTAGAAGACAGAGAGTGGTGGTGGAGGGTTGTTTTTCAGACTGGAGGCCTGTGACCTTTGGAATGCCACAAGGATCGGTGCTGGGTCCTCTACTTTTTGTCATTCACATAAATGATTTGGATGCGAGCATAAGAGGTACAGTTAGTAAGTTTGCAGATGACACCAAAGTTGGAGTGTAGTCGACAGCAAAGAGGGTTACCTCAGATTACAACACGATCTTGACCAAATGGGCCAATGGGCTGAGAAGTGGCAGATGGAGTTTAATTCAGATAAATGCGAGGTGCTGCATTTTGGGAAAACAAATCTTAGCAGGACTTGTACACTTAATGGTAAGGTCATGGGGAGTGTTGCTGAACAAAGAGACCTTGGAGTGCAGTTTCATAGCTCCTTGAAAGTGGAGTCGCAGGTAGATAGGATAGTGAAGGCGGCGTTTGGTATGCTTTCCTTTATTGGTCAGAGTATTGAGTACAGGAGTTGGGAGGTCATGTTGCGGCTGTACAGGACATTGGTTAGGCCACTTTTGGAATATTGCGTGCAATTCTGGTCTCCTTCCTATCGGAAAGATGTTGTGAAACTTGAAAGGGTTCAGAAAAGATTTACAAGAATATTGCCAGGGTTGGAGGATTTGAGCTATAGGGAGAAGCTGAACAGGCTGGGGCTGTTTTCCCTGGAATGTTGGAGGCTGAGGAGTGACCTTATAGAGGTTTACAAAATTATGAGGGACATGGATATGGTAAATAGGCAAAGTCTTTTCCCTGGGGTCATCAGTCCAGAACTAGAGAGCATAGGTTTAGGGTGAGAGGGAAAAGATATAAAAGAGACCTAAAGGGCAACCTTTTCACACAGAGGGTGATACGAATATGGAATGAGCTGCCAGAGGCAGTGGTGGAGGCTGGTACAATTTCAATATTAAAGAGGCATTTGGATGGGTATATGAATAGGAAGGGTTTGGAGGGATGTGGGCCGGATGCTGGCATGTGAGACTAGATTGGGTTGGGATATCTGGTCGGCATGGACCGCTTGGACCGAAGGGTCTGTTTCCATGCTGTACATCTCTATGACTCCATGATCACACAATGCTCAGTACACATTTAGGATCCCTCAGATACTAAAACAGTTCATGTCCAAATGTAACAAGACCTGGACCATCTCCAGGCTTGGGCTGAAAAGTGACAGTAGCACCCACAGTACACAAATGGCAGGCAACCGCAATCTCCAGGCAAGAAAATCTAACCATCATCCCTTCATATTCAAATGACTCATGCTGAATTCCCCACTGACAACTTCCTGGGACGTTACCATTGATCAGAAACGGAATTGGACTCACCATACACCATACACATGGACATGGTGGCTGCAAAAACAGGTCAGAAACTAGGATCCTGCAGCTTGTAATTCACCTCCTAATTTCTCAAAAAAAGTGTCCACCATGTACCAAACACAAGTCAAGAGTGTGATGGAATACCCCTCGCTTTCAGGTTTAGCAATATCCAGTAAGCTTGACACCATCCAAGACAAAAGCAACCTGCCGGATTGGCACCACGTTCACAAATATCTACTCCCTCCACCACCAATGCAGCAGTGTGTTCCATTAACAAGATGCACTGCAGAAAATCACCAAGGCTCTTATGATAGCATCATCCAAAGTCTTGATTACTTCCATTTTTCTGAACCAGGGCAGCAGATTAGATTACATTCCCTACAGTGTGGAAACAGGCCCTTCGGCCCAACAAATCCACACCGACCCTCCGAAGAGCAACCCACCCAGACCCATTCCCCTAACTAATGCACCTAACACTACAGGCAATTTAGCATGGCCAATTCACCTAACCAGCACATCTGTGGATATGGGAGGAAACCGGAGCACCCAGAGGAAACCCACGCAGACACAGGGAGAATGTGCAAACTCCACACAGACAGTTGCCCGACATTGGAATTGAACCCAGGTCCCTGGCGCTGTGAGGCAGCAGTGCTAACCACTGAGCCACTTTGCCGCCCAGATACATGGGAACACCACCATCTGCAAGTTTCCTCCAAGCCACTCACCATTCCTGACATCGATCCTTCAGTGTCAGTGCATCAAAATCCTGGAGCGTGCTCCCTAACGTCATTGTGTACCTTCAAAACATGGAATTCTTATTCTTATCAATGACGCAGTTCAAGATGGCAGCACACTACCACCTTCTCAAGGACAACTGGGATGAACAATAAATGCTGGCCCAACAACATGCACATTCCAGGAATGAATGGACAAATCTTGTAAATACTCCATCTCCACTTTCTTAATTGGGAGCTATTAGGTAATCAAGTCAGCCTTATTAAAATGCAACTTGGGGTCAAATGATGTCTTCAATATTTGATATTATTTTCTGGCCTACTGAATGGGCACCACCATGGCTGCCTTCTTTGAAACATGGTCAGTAAGAGGGGTTCCTCGAACATGTGAAATGTGATCACAAAAATAGAAGAGTTGCAACCTTTATTCCTTCCACCTTGGTTCCATTGAGTGGATTCTGAATTATTTGTTACAGATCTGTCAACCAGTTGTCTCTTTCCACTGTTGGACGGATGGCTGACCAGCAGAAAATAAATGAAACCCAAGAGTTAAATATCTCAGGTCCAAAGCTGATTATTTGGTCATTGTTTGCTCGCTCTGGCCCACAACATTTCAAACACACCCAAATATCTTTTAAAAGCTGCCATTTTAAATGAAGAGCTTACACAAAATGACAAAAGTGAATTCAATAACAGTCAATAAAGTCATTAATAAATCTTAAATAATAATCTTAAAAAACGTAGACTATGAAAAATTATTATAACATATCCTGGTCAAAATAAAATGGTTTCACATGAATGAACAAGTCTGCTTTCAATCGGTAACCTTAAACCTATTTCTTTGACCAGTGTTTTGATCATTTGGCTCAAAATCTTCTTCTGTGGCTTATCCTGTTCTATTTTTTGCCTGCAATTTTCCTTGGGAAGCTTCACATTAAAAAATGTGAAATTGATACAAGTTGTTGCTCACAAGGTTTTCAATAATATGTTCAAAATTAACAATGAAAATTGGCTAAGCTGAAAAGGAAGTGAGGTCTTCATGTCGGACAATTAGTTTCAGTTACAGAATTCCAGGATAGAATAAGCTGATTATGTAGAGGCAGTTATTTTATAACTTGATGGTTGCGTTCTTTTGCAACCCTGCATTCCAGAAAAATCGCACTTTTGAAACAGCACTTAAAGTGTTAGTGATGTAATCACGTTACAGCCAACACACGTTTTAAAAGTTCACACTTTAGAAAGAGTCCCCAATCGCGTTAGTGAATTTGCGTTAACAAGACACACGTTATAGCAGAACAACCTGTAGGGTCAAAGTGGAAGCTTTTGCCTTTGCTAATTTTCTGTCTGGCCTCCCATATTCTACCTCTGTAAACTTAGGGTTATCCAAAAATTTGTTTCCTTTGTCTTAATTTGAATCAATTCCCATTCACTCAGCATAACTATGTTCACTAATGTAAGTAAGCTACCAGTTAAGGAAACCATAATTTAAAAATGCTCAATTCGTGCTTTTAATGTAATCTTTTTTATCGCACATTCCTTTAAGATATCTAGGCTTTTTGAATTCTGGTCTCTCAACTCACCTGCTGGTGGCTGTACCTTCAGTTGGCAAAGTCCTAAACTCTGGAATTTCTTCCCTAAATCGCCAGTGTGCTTGCCTCTTTTCAGATGCTCCTTAAACCTACTTCTTTGACCAGTGTTTTGATCATTTGGCTCAAAATCTTCTTCTGTGGCTTATCCTGTTCTATTTTTTGCCTGCAATTTTCCTTGGGAAGCTTCACATTAAAAAATGTGAAATTGATACAAGTTGTTGCTCACAATGTTTTCAATAATATGTTCAAAATTAACACAATGAAAATTGGCTAAGCTGAAAAGGAAGTGAGGTCTTCATGTCGGACAATTAGTTGAACACTGATTTTGAGCCAAAATTCACAGATCGACTCGAAAATTAAACCTTCTGGTGACCATATCATCTTGATTGCTTAGCCTTTTCTTCCAAAGCTTACTCTGGGGCTACAACCAATGCCCCACCTGTTCCAAGTGCAATTGTTTTCATATACCAAGGTCATCCAAATTATTTGTGTGTGTGTGATGCAATTAAGGTCTGGAGTCCAACTTAATCTGCCACAGGGCATGCTTCATTGGAACTGAGAAGTTAGGGTTTGGTCACCAATCTACTTGTCACCAATTTTATTTTGTACGCTCGTCAAAACTGACATTCATCATGTAAACCATAAAGCCATGTTACTTTCCTAATACTTCAGAAATACGAAACAGTTACCTTAATGCTGTTGCAAATGTGTTAATCAGAAAATATGTAACAATTCAAATCAGACAACTGAGATAACCATCTATTATGATCCAATATTTCACCAGTGTCAAACACATTTCTGGTGAACAAAGGCAGCAATATTCACATTACAAAATCTCTAATTTTCAGCAAATGTATCCTATCACAATTATGTTGAACAACATACATCACAAAGAAATACCTTAGAAAGTTTTTTTCATGCATTTGTGATTTTTCTTAAAATGCAAAATGACCAGCATTCATTGTCCATTGGATGTGTGGCAGCATGATACACTGATGATATGTGGTGATACGTATGTTCACACAATATAAGGATGAGACAGCCCCATAGTGCTGAAGAATGAAAATAACTTTTATTACATGTTTACATAAATACACCTCAATAACAGACACCTGTGTGCCTTGGTTCAAGCTAAGCTTTCCTCCGTCTATCACACTGCAAGAGAACAGAGACAAGCAAGAAGGAATCTGTGAGTTTTGTACCATTAGGTCACACACCATGATACAGTGCCGCCATCGTAAGCAAGTACCTTAAAGGTACATTGCACTTCTGCTGAGAGACATAACACACCATTCATTACTGCCTTTGAGAAAATGGTGACGAGTCATATTCTTGAACTCCACCAATGTGGTGTCAGCATACACACGATTCTGTTAGGGAGGTTGTTCCACATTTGTGATAGTGAAGGAGCAGCAATTAGTTCCATATCAGTTTGGTGTACTTGGTCCAAGCATGGACAAAAATCTGAATTCCAAAAGTAAAGTGACAGTGACTGCCCTTGACATCAACACTCCTTGAACAGAGTGTCCAAACCTACAAACTTGACCACTTGGATGGAAAAGGACAGCAGATGTATGGGACTGGCACCATCTGCAAAATTCCCTCCAAGTCAGTTTTCTTCATCTGAATGAGAACAGGGAAAAGTCTGAGCTGATCATTCAGATTATTATAAAATGATTGACGTTTTCTGTAAATGTTAAGAGGCTCAATATCGGATCATATGAAATACTCTGAAGTACACTGCACTTGCCAACATATTTATTCACATAATTACGTGCTCATAGTAGAAAAATATACTCATCCTTAAGTTAGAGATTCTATAATACTGAACAAACTACCTTTTAAAAATGAATACAAGCATTGTCAGTATTTATTTATAACTCCACAAGACTTTAGATTAGTTTACTTTTAGATTATACAGATTGCTAGTTATTTTCCACTTCAATTTCAAAACTTATAAAATTTCTCAGAAGGGAAATAAATGTACAGGTGAGTTACAAAACAAAAGTCACAAAAGCTATACATAGTCAGCAGCACTTGTAGGTCAGTCAGTTTTATTTGACTAACTTATCTTCACAAAGAACAGAAAGATAAAAAGCTGTATGACAAAATCAATATATTAACATATTCCAGGTCAGGACAGCATTTCTACCATCAGGAGCTAATTTTATCAAGAGTAATCTGGGCAATCCATGCAGACTTTGTGACATGTCTAAACAAGTTCCCATGCTCTGCTGCATACTCTTGGGTGACAGCTCATGTAGAAACTAATAACACAAACCAATCTCATTGACATGAGATACTTGTAGAGGAGCTGCCGCTAAATTAAAACCCATCTTCAGTACAATGGATGTGTTTTTTTCCAACATTTTCCAGCATCTATTAGTGTATTGCGAAAGATTTCAGTGCCTGAAATTGCATGGTGTAATGTATCTGCCTTAAATTAGCATATACCAGAAACAAATGTATGCTTTCTCTCGAGAGTAGTCATGCTAAAATGAGCTATGACAGCGGTGATTACATTGTCGCATAAAATCAATTTTAAAAATTCAACAACCTCAGTCTTGTGGGGGAGAGGATTATAAAGACACACAATCTTTTGGCTAAGCCATTCCTCTTCATATCAAATCCTAAATGGCTGTTATGAGATGCTGTGTCTAAGGAATGGTCAATTGTGACTTGCTCACTGTCAAAAGGGTGCAAATTTGATCTTTTAAGATAAACCAGAGGAGCATTGTGATGTAACAGCAGTAAGTTACTCAATGGCTGAAACCAACGTTATGCAGACATCAAAGCTTGGAAACGTGAGAATATCATGGAAAATTTCAATAATCACGTTGACAGTTGGACTCAGTTGCAAATCTAAATTGCTATCAGCCAGCATTTAAATTGAACACTGAAATAAAGATATTTGAATTGATATTATGTTTGTTGCAATTACTTGCCTTCAAAGAAGGCAACAAGCAGATTTAACATTTAATTTTCCAACAGTATTTTGGTTAGTTATACTCAGGTTGCTGTCCGATCAAGGTTCATGGTCAACCCAAAATAAACTACCTGAATTTTCGTAAATACATAGAAAAGGACTGCTTCAGAATTTACATATGGGAATGAGATGCTGAACCAAAACTATATCCACAAAAGTTCAAAACTTTTATAAATGTGCATTGTGCGATTAAAGATATTTTATATATAATGTTTAGAATTTAAATGTTAAACAGTGGCAGGTGAGGTTGGTTGCTGTTAAGTAGAGTTTTAAAAATAAATAGCGCTGTCAAACAGGCCTTCTGGAACAATTATTTAATCCGTTTTGTGTCAGAGAATAGGAAAGACCTGGAGTGCTAATCAAATATTGTTTCTGTAATGCTGGTTTATGACAGAGTGTAAACATTGAAAGCCATTAGCTTGTTTTTGGTTAAGGATATTAAGGATTGATTTTAACTCAGAAAACCCAAAGGTTGAAAGTTTTATGGCAGTTCAGAAAGCCTGACAAAGAACCTCATTTATATCCCTCCCATCTCACACGTATAGCAAAATGGAGGAGATCCTATTTAACAGTAATAGGCAAGTAGTTTTTGTTGGTTTGATACTATATTATTGGTATATTAAACATATATTTCATTGAATATATTTATGTTGATTTGGCCAAACAGAAATTATGAAATATAAAGTTATTCATTTCTCTTGCACAGTTAGTTAGCATTTGTAAACTGAAACAGCAACAAATCTCAACTCAAGCTTGTATTCAACTTCCATACCTTGTGAATGAGATGAGAAAGCAGAAGAGCAGCTTGTTTGTCAACAGCACTGATCAACAGTTGAAAATATCAATGCAAGTCAGAAGGCTCACCTGAAGTGCTGTAACCAGATGACAGTTCTCACATGGGAGGACAATAGTATTTGGGTGATTTGGGTGCACTTGCCATTTTGTCCCAAGTTGGCAATACACAAAAATCAACTGCAGTTTCAGTCCAAGCAATCAGCTCAACATTGTGCTTTAGTAGAGTTTTTTTCCCCCATCTGTTGCCACACTTCAGCATCATTAGCTGAAAACCACCAAACCCCAATCCACTGTAGCAATATTGCTCAGGGTATGACTTCAGCTCAATTCTGCAGATGGCGAAGCTTGTTGCAATTTTTAAAGCAATGTTTGCCCTGCAGTGAAAGAAAAAATTAGGAGGCTTAGCCGGTGGCTCCCAGGTGTCCAGAAGTGAACTGGAAGACATCTGCTAGATCAGGAATACTCAACTATTTAGGCAGAGGATTGAACTACGCTTTCTCGTCCATAAAATGTGGATGCAGAAAAGCAACTAATAAAAGTTGCGATTACCATCTGAAATAAAAATCTGCTTTGTTTGATCCTGACGAGAAGAATCTACCAAAGCTGTGGGCACCATGAGAAAATCAGCATAAACTTGAAGTAAATTTTAGAGGAATATTGTATTAGAGACAGCCAGTGAGAGTTTGGATGACCTTGTTACCCAACACCGAGAAATCAAAAGCATGTAGCTTCTGTTGTGAAATTTTGAGAAGAAATAATGGAGTTGATTATCATGGCATTCCAGAGAGATCCTCCATAAAAGACAGAAGGGATTCAGCATGGAAAGTATACTACAGATCAAGGAGAGATACACATTTTGTGTTCTGAAGGAGGATCATTTAACCTAAAAAATTAACTTTGCTTTCTCTCCATGGATGCTGCCACACCTGCTGAGTCTTTTAATCAATTTCTGATTTTGGTCATGGTTTGTGACAGTATTTGCATGCCTTAAGATCTGGAACGTTTCTCCAAGGCACACAAGCAAAGCAAGGTGGTACATTAGCTTTGGAATTTCCAACAAACCATGTGGGTGCCCACATACATAGTCATGTGCAAAGCTGTGTGCTTTTTTTCCCATTTATAGCATGTTGGACATCACCGGATAATCCAGCATTTATTACCTATTCCTATTGTCCTTGAGCAGGTGGTGAAGACCTACCTTCTTGAACCATTGCAGATCATTTGGTGTTGGTAGATCAACAATGCCATCAGGAATGAGGTTTCAGGATTCTGACCCAGTGACTAAAGAAATGATAACAGATTTCCAAGTCAGGACTGAGAGTGGCTTAGAGAGGGAACCTGCAGGTGGTGGTGTTTCCACGTATCTGCTGCCTGTGTTCTTCTAGGTGCTAATGGTTGGGAGATTGGAAAATGCTGTCCAAGACGAATTTCTGCAGCATTTCTTGTGGTTGGTACACACTATTGCCACTGTGCACTGGCAGTGAAGACAGTGAATATGGAATGGTAGCAATCAAGCTACCTTGAAGATGTTTTGTCATTATGTTGTTGGAAATGCATTCGTCAAGGCAAATGGGGAATATTCCATAGTAATCCTAACTTGTGCTTTGTAGTTGACAGACCGGAATTGAGAAGTCAGGAACTTGCTGCAGGAGTCCTATCCTCTGATTTGCTCTTAAATGACTGTAGCCAACTCCCTCGACTGACATCAGAAGAACATTTTAACAAACTGTGACATTACTCCCTGACTGAGCCTGGACCATCTGAACCCACTAAGGACTACTCCCTTTTGGCTTTTAAGCATGTCCATTTACTTGAAGCCCATGCAGTGTTTTTGCCACATATGCTGCTGGCCCAGCCTGGCACCTCACAGAAACTGTCGAGACCCTTGACTGTTCAGTACTGTCGCCATTAGCAAGCTGCCTGGGTCTCTGTGTTAAAAAGAAATGCAAGCCAAAGAATCAGCTGCTTTTAGTTATGGCTGAAGAGCCTGTGTGCGAACAGGCAATGCAAACAACAGAGGGAGCCTGTAATTTAGGACTGAAGATGCTTTGTGTTAAAAAGCAATGCAAACCAGCAAAGCTGGCAGCCACCAAATAAGCAGAAAGTGGATGAGCACTAGCCAAATCAGCCAAGAGCCTGAAGATACCTTCTTCTTGGATGCATGAGATATCCCCTGCACTCAAAGCAACCTGGCAGAAGCATGCAAGGCCGAAGTGTTCTTGAGCTCCAAAATGAAGTCCTCAAATCTTAAGTCATATGTGACTTGCCAAAGGCAGCCATAATCATGTGGTGAAGCACATGGTTTGGTGGTGCTCATTGTGTGGAGGAAGTGTGGAAGAGGACATTTCCATTGAGCATGCAGGATATGGTGGTGATCATGCAACCGGATGAAGGCCGAGAGAAGAAAGCAGTAAGCTGCTAATGGCACTTGATCTCATGAATTGGCACTGTCTAGTTTCTCAGAAAAGGTGAGAGAATGTGGGACTGCATAGAAATGAAATGAGATTAGCTAATAATGAGATTGAAATACATTGAATTAAGGTAGTCACTGCTCATTCAAATTCAGAAATCGTCACTTAAATTTCAGGAGCAAAATCAAGACTTCTTTCTTGATGTCAAGAATTTTTTTTTCATTCTTGCTGTATTTTTCCAACATTTTGTTGCTCACAGCAGCAGAAAGTTTTCCCTCTTAGCTATGCAACTTAAGCCTCAATTTCCTTTCCTGAATCCAAAGCAGAGGGAGGCCTGGCTCCATGATCCTAACTTTTAAAATTGGCTCCCTGCACACTGGATTTTGGTCTGTGTTGTGGGCTGGATTAGGACTTGGGCTGAGTGACCTGGGAAAAGTCTAAGAAGCTCACCTTTTTCCAAGGCAGCTTGCATGGAAAGCCTGTTTGGAATCTCTGGGACTGTATGCACAATGTAAAAATAAAGATTAAATAGAAAACATTCCTCCTACTCCCACCCAATTTACTCCCCTCTGTTTGTATGCCCAAGCTGTTAAATTCAATCGCCCCTCAAAACACTTGTGCTATCCAATCCATCCAGCCCCATTGTCTCCTCATACTCACTATGCATATCTCGAATGCATACCTCAAGCCCTATATGCCTCCAATCACCTCAGGATCTTTAACAGCCACGATGATAACTATGATTTTCAATACTGTCACCCTATGCCCATCTCTCTTCATGCCAACTTGCCTATCATCTTGTAGGCATTAATCAGGAGGCATTTGACAGAGAATAAAGTGACCAGTAAACTCACTGAGAAAAGGTACTTTGCTAAAAAAAACAAATATCCAATACAGTGAAACTGCACATTTCACTTTCATGTTCAATGACTAACTTTAACGAGCAGTTCACTTAAGTGGTTAATATTTTATGTGAATAAATATCTCACTCAAGTAGTTAAAATGGAAATTTCATTCAGTAAGCAGGTGGAGCTATCAATAGACATCAACTGTGAGAATGATAATTTTTGCAGTATATATCCCTTAAACAACCAGACACTGTCAGATACAAATCACATTTTCTTTCCAGACAATTTCTTAGCAAATACTAATGTGTTTCTTCACTTCTAATATACTGGCAGGGAAATTTGCTCGAACTGCTTGGGAGGATTTAAACTAGTAAGGACCCAGGGAGATAGTGAGGAAAGAGATCAATCTGAGACTGGTACAGTTGAGAACAGAAGTGAGTCAAACAGTCAGGGCAGGCAGGGACAAGGTGGGACTAATAAGTTAAACTGCATTTATTTCAATGCAAGGGGCCTAACAGGGAAGGTAAATGAACTCAGGACATGGTTAGGAACATGGGACTGGGATATCATAGCAATTACAAGAAATGTGGCTCAGGGATGGGCAGGACTGGCAGCTTCATGTTCCAGGATACAAATGCTACAGGAAGGATAAAAAGGGAGGCAAGAGAGGAGGGGGAGTGGCATTTTTGATAAGGGATAGCATTACAGCAGTGCTGAGGGAGGATATTCCTGGAAATACATCCAGGCAAGTTATTTGGGTGGAACTGATAAATAAGAAAGGGATGATCACCTTATTGGGATTGTATTATAGACTCCCTAATAGTCAGAGGGAAATTCAGAAACAAACTTGTAAGGAGATCTCAGCTATCTGTAAGAATAATAGGGTAGTTATGGTAGGGGATTTTAACTTTCCAAACATCGACTGGGACTGCCATAGTGTTAAAGGTTTAGATGGAGAGGAATTTGCTAAGTGCGTACAAGACAATTTTCTGATTCAGTATGTGGATGTACCTACTAGAGAAGGTGTCAAACTTGACCTACTCTTGGGGAAAAAAGGCAGGGAAGGTGACTGAAGTGTCACTGGGGGAGCACTTTAGGGCCAGCGACCATAATTCTATTCGTTTTAAAATAGTGATGGAAAAGGATAGATCAGATCTAAAAGTTGTAGTTCTAAATTGGAGAAAGGCCAATTTTGACGGTATTAGGCAAGAACGTTCGAAAGCTGATTGGAGGCAGATGTTCGCAGGTAAAGGGACGGCTGGAAAATGGGAAGCCTTCAGAAATGAGACAAGAATCCAGAGAAAGTATATTCTTGTCAGGGTGAAAGGGAAGGCTGGTAGGTATAGGGAATGCTGGATGACTAAAGAAATTGAGAGTTTTGGTTAAGAAAAAGAAGGGAGCATATGTCAGGTATAGACAGGATAAATCGAATGAATCCTTAGAAGAGTATAAAGGAAGTAGGAGTATACTAAGAGGGAAATCAGGAGGGCAAAATGGGGACATGAGATTGCGTTGGCAAATAGAATTAAGGAGAATCCAAATATATTAAGGACAAAAGGGTAACGAGGGAGAGAATAGGGCCCCTCAAAGATCAGCAAGGCGGCCTTTGTGTGGAGCCACAGAAATGGGGGAGATACTAAATTAATATTTTACATCAGTATTTACTGTGGAAAAGGATATGGAAGATATAGCCTGAGGGAAATAGATGGTTACATCTTGCAAAATGTCCAGGTTACAGAGGAGGAAGTGCTGGATGTCTTGAAACGGGTTAAAGGTAGATAATTCCCCAGGACCTGATCAGGTGTACCCGAGAACTCTGTGAGAAGCTGGAGAAGTGATTACTGGGCCTCTTGCTGAGATATTTGTATCATCGATAGTCACAGGTGAGGTGCCGGAAGACTGAAGGTTGGCAACCGTGGTGCCACTGTTTAAGAAGGGCAGTAAAGGCAAGCCAGGGAACTATAGACCGGTGAGCCTGACCTCAGTGGTGGGCAAGTTGTTGGAGGGAATCCTTAGGGACAGGATGTACATATATCTAGAAAGGCAAGGACTGCTCACATGGCTTTGTGCATGGGAAATCATGTCTCACAATCTTGATTGAGTTTATTGAAGAAGTAACAAAGAAGATTGATGAGGGCAGAGCAGTACAAGTGATCTATTTAGACTTCAGTAAGGTGTTCGACAAGGATTCCCATGGGAGACTGATTAGCAAGGTTAGCTCTAACGGAATACAGGGAGAACTAGCCATTTGGATACAGAACTGGCGCAAAGGTAGAAGATAGAGGGTGGTGGTGGAGGGTTGTTTGCAGATGACACCAAAATTTGAGGTGTCGTGGATAGCAAAGAGGGTTACCTCAGTTTACAACAGGATCTGGACCAGATGAGCCAATGGGCTGAGAAGTGGCAGATGCATTTATCTGAATTAAACTCCGAGGTGCTGCATTTTGGAAAGCAAATCTTAGCAGGACTTATACACTTAATGGTAAGGTCCTGGGGAATGTTGCTGAACAAAGAGACCTTGGAGTGCAGGTTCATAGCTACTTGAAAGTGGAGTCGCAGGTAGATAGGATAGTGAAGAAGGCATTTGGTATGCTTTCCTTTATTGGTCAGAGTATTGAGTAGAGGAGTTGGGAGGTCATGTTGCGGCTGTACAGGATATTGGTTAGGCCACTGTTGGAATATTGCGTGCAATTCTAGTCTCCTCCTATCGGAAAGATGTTGTGAAACTTGAAAGGATTCAGAAGAGATTTACAAGAATATTGCCAGGGTTTGAGCTATAGGGAGAAGCTGAACAGGTTGGGGCTGTTTTCCCTGGAGCATCAGAGGCTGAGGGGTGACCTTATAGAGGTTTACAAAATTATGAGGGGCATGGATAGGATAAACAGACAAAATCTTTTCCCTGGGATCGGGGAGTCCAGAACTAGAGGGCATAGGTTTAGGGTGAGAGGGAAAAGATATAAAAGAGACCTAAGGGTAATTTTTTCACGCAGAGGGCGGTTTGTGTATGGAATGAGCTGCCAGAGGATGTGGTGGAGGCTGGTACAATTGCAACATTTAAAAGGCATTTGGATGGGTATATGAATAGGAAGGGTTTGGAGGGATGTGGGCCGGGTGCTAGCAGGTGGGACTAGATTGGGTTGGTCAGTGTGGACAGGTTGGACCGAAGTGTCTGTTTCCATGCTGTACATCTTTATGACTCTGTGACTCTATGACTTGATTTGCAAAAGCATACTTTATTACAATCCCAAAGAGCGTTTTATCTTTCCAGGAAGGGTGCTTTACCACTACAAAATGAGTATTTTACTTCTACACAATAGGAAAAAAATAAAACTTTCTGACTGCACTCACCCCTCACACCCCTTCATTCTCACATACTCTCCATGTTCCTTCATCCATGTAACCTAATTTTTTTTGCCTTACTTCAATGCCAACTTAGTGCTGAGTTGTATCCACCACTTTTTCTCTCTTGATCTACCTCGTCAATTAATTCTAAGGAGCATGCTGAATTCTGTAGTGCTTCTTGTGGATGTCACAATTCTGCCACTGTTTGTCAGTATGAGAAGAAATAATTGTAGAATATGTTGGATGCAGTATTAAGCAAGTGGGCTGGTTTGTCCTGGATGGTGCTGATCGCCTTGATTGGTTGGGGCTCATCCAAACAAGTGGAGAGTGTTACATCGTAGTCTTGATTCTTGCATTGTAAATGGTGATCAGGTTGTGAAGAGCCATGATACGAGTTATTCACTGCAGACATTTTAGTCTCTGCTCTGTTCATGTCGTCACAGTATCTATATGGCTGGTTTAATTCAGTTTCTGGTCAATGCATTTTGAGAATTCTACACACTTGATCGCAGATTAATACTTGTTGACATCTTTTCAAGTTGGAAAGTTATATGAGATTTCTCTACAAGTTACAGACAAGTATCTCCATAGTTAGTTGTCCCAAAGGGTAGAGACACAAACAAAAGCAGAAATTGCTGGAAAACCTCAGCAGGCCTGGCAGCATCTGTGGAGAGAAATCAGAGTGAAGGTTTTGGGTCAAGTGACCCTTCCTCAGAACTGGGCAAACAGTTCACTTCAAAGGATCTGTGACCTCCAACCCACAGGATATTAGACACCCACCTCTCCGTGTTGTCTCAAAGAATCTTTGGCTCTCCACCGTGTGCTGAGATCTTATCCTGGGAGTTATGTCAGCTCTTTGAAGAGGTCTCATTATCCAAAGGAAATGCACGAAGAACGGACCTGTTCTTACCTGATCCAATCTCCAGATTCCAGACATCAAGAACTCCAAAAATGCTATTTCAATGGAAGCAGCTGGTCATTTAAATGGTCAGCTGTTTCTAGGATCTGCCATTCCTCTCAATTTCTGGCATTTCTGATGTGGCAGAGACAGTGTCCATCCTGTCAGAAATCAGGGTCATATTGTGTACCTTCCAGACATGAGGTGCTGGGACTGGACGTTGGCTAAAGTGATGCCACTATTTAACAAAGGTGGTAAAGAAAAGCCAGGGAACTATACACTGGTGAGCCTGACATCGGTGGTGGGCAAGTTGTTGGACGGAATCCTAAGGGATAAGGTTTACATTTACTTGGAAGGCAAGGACTGATTAGTGATAGACAGCATGACTTTGCGCATGGAAAATCATGTCTCATGAACTTGACTGAGATTTTGAAGAAGTAACAAAGAGGATTGAAGAGGGCAGAGCAGTGGATGTGATCTATTTGGACTTCAGTAAGGCGTTCGAAGATATCAAGATCTCAATCATCACCCTAATAAGGCAACATGAAGCATGACACTCTGATGGGAACTTTCTATTGTTTGTCATCAATTAGTTTAGTATTAGCCCAGACACTGAAGTGCCTATGACTGTTATATATGCAAGAGCTGTAATAACGGTCTGATAAATCTTTTAGAAATACGTTACCCACAATTAGCTGTTACACGATGGGACCTAACATAAATATTGCCTCATCAGAAACAAATACACTTCAAAAACAAAGGCCTACAACACAGTATCAGGTCAATAATCATTGGTGTGACTCAATTATTTGATATTATTTCCTTGCTTTCAAAAGGCAGACAAATAAGTTATAATTGTAATATCAGAGATTCCGCTTCAGCTCAATTTTGCACTGTGAACATCTGGAAGACAAACATCGAAAGAAAGCAGTTTTTTTCAATTCCAGTTTCTTAGCCAGAAATGTATTATTTTCTGATAAATCAAACAATCTTTGTTCAGTACATAAGTCCTTCTGCACTATCAAGATAAAGGCCAGAGTTAGCTGAGACAGCAAAAACAACGAACAGATTTGTCAACAAAATTAGAACAAGCAGGATTGCACCTGAAATACAGTCTGTTATGGACTGAAAACTGAAACATACAAAACTCCTGCAGGGTTGGTGTGGATAGAATATTGCTTTTGGCTAGTGAGTCAAGAGTCAAGAGTCAGGTGACAGTTTCAGAATAAGGAGCAGGCCAACTGAAGCCTAGATGAGCAAACATTCTTCACTCCCAAAATAGGGAATGTTTGAAAATCTGCACTTCAGAATGCCGTGAATGTTGAAACCAAAACATTTCTGGATGCCAATGACATCAAGAGATATGAGGACCATATGCAAAAATAGTGTAGAGTTAGCTGATAAGCAATGATTTGTGTGAATGATGCAGCAGGCTCACCAAACTGAATGCCTGCACAATTCAGTCAGTTCATTATAATGAAAATACTTTCTTATCAACCCCACCAACACCAAGTTATGAGACAGTTTTGTATGCAGCAAGAACTTGATTGCTAATATAATCATTTGTGAAAAGTAGCTAAAACATGACAATAGTATAAGTTCATTTTTTTTTTTGTTCTGTGCAAATTTAGTTAAATGGTTGTGCTATTGCAAACGTGAGTTTTAAGATTACCGGAATTATTCACTTTGTCCCATGGTACTCAATTGCAACCAAGAAACCCCAACATAACTTGAGATGCAATGATGACAACATGCCATATGATGATGATAATAAGACCCAAAAACCCAAAAATCGGTTTTGAAACGTTAGTGCTATTCATCAAATCCGGATGATAAGCAAAATATATTATAAATTTAGAGCTACAATGCTGCAGGTATTTTTCATTAAAGTAAAGTAAAATAAATCATAAATTGTGTCATGTTAGACTTCTTGTGTGTATTTTCTAATAAATGGCTAAACAATAGCACCTGAGATTATGTTGTATTGCTTGCCTTTTGGATGAAACATGGTGAAAGTGAAGGAGACTAAAAGCTTGTATTGGGTTAAAAATGTGCACAGACTAATTTTAAAAATAGTTCTGGAACTGTCACTTGTAGTAGCAGAAACATTATTGGATCATATCACAAAATATTTAGAGTTTATGAAAAATGTATAAATGTTTTTGAAAACGGAGGTATATAAAGTATAATCAGTGAAACACAGCCTGTAATGAGAAAAATTAACATTTCTTATGTACCTGATAAAGCCAGCTCACAAAAGCTTTTTTCTCGAGCAGAACAGGATGTGAAAGTGTCAGTCATGTGAAAATTTATTTTTAAATTTTATTCTGTATGTCCGTTGGATTCTAAGAGTTAAAAAGAGTGACCTGTCACCAAGATGATTTGTGGTATCTTAAAGGCTTCAGAACTAGTGAAACTCATCTACCAAGGCAAACAGAACTGAACAGCCTCCACCTTGGAGGCTCCCTGCCGCATTCCTGATGAAGGGCTTTGGCCCAAAACGTCGATTTTCCTGCTTCTTGGATGCTGCCTGACTTGCTTGCTTTTCCAGCACCACTCTAATCTGGACTCTGATCTCCAGCATCTGCAATCTCACTTTCACCTCAGAATGATAATTAATAGTTCCTGTTTTAACTCCTTGCCAATTATGATCCCACCCATCAACATCCTCCACTCAGTCTGCACAAATTAATGTTCCCTTTCTAAGTTTTGTTTGCTGCATCCCCATCCTGATGATAACAATACAAGCTTGAACTTCATGTCTCTTTTCAGCAGTATTTAAATTCTGTGCTACCCCCAATCAATTACTAATAATGATAAAGCAAACAACATTTGATCAGGCATAAATTTTACTTGAACAATCTATTTTCCTGAATCCTGAGCAGCAATCCAAACCTCAAGTTGAATTCGTCTTAAAATTTTCCCTTATGCAGAATTTCATCACAAATGCAAGTAAACCTAACATCCAAATAGAGGCAACTGCAATCATAACTAAGGTATGAATGCCAACTAAATGCATCTGAAAAGGAAAATTGAACAGAATGGCTACACAGTTTCAAATGCAAAGGTTGCAACATTGTACATCTGAAGTGGAAGGCCTGGACTTCGTTAAAATAGACCGGGCAAGTTAACAGTTGCTGTCATCTCTCCAAAGGCAATTTGACCTTTCAAACAAAACAGGTACTAGTTGACTTGTTTTACAGAAATGACCTACTGCTCAGTCAAATGATAGACATGTGGTGGCAACAAAGGAAATAGGGAGAGGGAAAAGCAACTGAGATACTTCCAAATCAGACAGAGGAGCAAAATGAACATTTCTGTTTCTCATGAGTTGAAAGCAATATTTACTTAAAAAAGAATCGCACAACACCAGGTGATAGTGCAACAGGATTATTTGGAAGCACTAGCTTTCAAATGGTACATTGGCAAGACCGAGCAGAGGCTACAACAACGGATAAATGGACGCAGCACAACAATCACCAGCCAGGAATGTTCCCTCCCAGTCGGGGAACACTTCAGTGGTCCGGGACACTCAGCCTTGGATCTTCAGGTGACCATCCTCCAAGGTGGACTTCAGGACAGGCAACAACGCAACGTGGCCATGCAGAGGCTGATATCCAAGTTCAGTACCCATGAGGATGACCTCAACTGGGACCCTGGGTTCATGTCATATTACAGGTGACCCCACTGCATGACACACACTCTTGCACACACACTCCTGCAGACCTACACACTCATGCAGACCCTCTCTCATACACAAGGACACATACACACCCCCCACACAGACTTATACCCGTTTACACTCACACATACATACACATACTCTCATAGACACTCAACCACCCGCAGCACTCCCCCACCCCCAACAACACACATCTACATGCACATGCATGCATATAAGTTAGTGGGGTTAATTTATACTTGCAGAATTAGTTTATTTTTCTCAAAAACTGCATGAATCCATATAAGATTCTGTAAATCCTTTTTTTAGAAATATAATCAGTCTGAACATTGGAACACAGACAGACTTTAACATTATACCTTCAATGCATTATCTGAGCTGACGTAGCACCTATTGTTAAAGTTTGCTTAAGAATGTAACTTGAAAAATGTTCAGGGGTTTACATAAGAAAAAACTGAAACCAACATGGTCATTCTAAAAGATGAGACTTAACAAACAATCCAGGTCTTTTTCAATATATCATCTCAATTGCATCACACTGTAAACTTTTGCTATAAATTCTGTCTTACAATCTTAACAACCACCTGAAGAAGCAGCGCTCCGAAAGCTAGTGCTTCCAAATAAACCTGCTGTGGTCTCCGTCTTAGTATTCTTTCTTTTAGATAATAGCCCTCCAAAACATTCTCTGCCTCCTTTGCAGAGTACGCATCTACATATTTTTCTTTTAACGTCTTGTCTTACTTTTGCAAGTCTTTTAGCCTTTCAGGACTAAACACTTCTGTCTGACCCGCTGCCTGTTCAGGTTTTTCCAGCACCATTATGTCAAACAGGGTACCTGCTAACTGAAACTCAACTCCTTCACCTTTCTCTTTACTTTTCACTTCATGCTGTGACTTATGATAGTGGGATCTGATTACTACACATTCTGGGAAAATACTAGCATATTTCTGCTTTAACTCCTCAGTTTTCTGGTCTTTCTGGGCTTCTCTACAACAAGGTGTCACTCCCACCTTGGATCCTACCAAATCATTCCCAAGAATGAACTGAAACTCGGTCAATTATTCCCACATTGAGTTGGCATTCCAACCCGATCTTACATAGGGGAATGCTAAATTTCTGTCCATCTATCCCACACTCTTGGGAATATGCTCTCAGAAAGAGAGCATATTCCTTCATCTCTTACTGTCAGCGAATGGTTAGATCCTGTATCTCTCAAAATTATAACTTCTTGTCCTTCTCCCACTGTTCTTTCTGAGTAAGCTTTCTCCACAGAAGCGAATTCTTTGCAGAGATCAGGTACTAAATCCATACCCAGCGCCTGCTTAGATTCTGCACTCTCCTGCAGCTCCTCGGCTCTTCTTAGGGTCTCCTTTACTATCTTCATTAATGCCACTGCCTTAGCTTCTTTTACCATATATTTTCCCACAATGCCTTTCTTGAATAATCAGCACTGTGACTTTATGTGTCCCACTTTACCACAGTGGAAACACCTGAGGCCCTTCACCTCCTTTCCAAGCTCTTGGGCTTATTTTTTAATCTGTGGTAAATTCCTACCAGTTTACTCTTTCTTACACAGTGTAGCATCCCCCACTTCTCCCAAATTCTATCGCTCAGAGGACAAAATTCTGGCTGAAACGTGGCTTATGCACCAACATGTATTAATTTGCTACTCTGCTGCAATTCTCACTTCCTGAACTTCCTGTTCCTCATGTGAATACTAATCATCTCTGGAAGTGAGTTTTTAAAACTCTTACAGCAAAGTAATCTCTCAAAGAGCCTCAAAGGTCCTAACTATTTTTAAAGCACATACCCATCTATCAAAATGACTATGTTAATTCTTTCAAACTCAATATAACTCTGACCTGGTTCCTTCTTTATGTTTCTGAAGTGCTATCTATATGCTTCTCAGACCAATTCATATGCACTTAAAAATAGCCTGTTTAACCTCTTCATAATCCCTTGATACTTCATCTGACAATGCGGCAAATACCTCACTAGCTCTGCCTACCAGTTTAGTCTGCACTAGCATTACCCATAAATCCTTGGACCACTCCATCTGCCTAGCCAATTTTTCAAATGAAATAAAGAAGGCTTCAACATCTTTCTCATCAAAATAAGTTTTGACTTATTTATATATCGCACTACCTTTTCTTTTAATCTCCATCCTATTAACTTGACTTTTCTGACCAAGTTGCAACTTGTCAAATTCAAATTCTCTCTCTTTTTGTCTTTAACTTTCTTCTCTCTCTCTCCCTTTGCTCAGCTAAGAACCTTCGCTCTGTTGTTATCTTCTAACTTACAATTGAGGAAAATGGAGTACGTTTTTCTACCTCTACAGCATTTGTCTGTTTCTCTGACACACCTAAGCAGTTGAGTTATTGCCTTACAGTTTCAGCTTTATTTTTGTCCTTGGTTAAACCCAAATCTAACTTCTTTGCTAATTCTACTTCTTTCCTTCTGAACTTACTTGACAAATTTGAGAGTCATCTTCAAATCCCAGAACCTCTTTAGCAATTTTAAGAGCTATTTCTCTCACTTCCAAATTAATCAACCACAAGTCACTGAAATTAAGCAAATTGTCTCACCTATGTTTTATTTAAAATTGAGGACATTAACCTGCAAGTGTTTAAATCTGCTGGGATTTGTCATACCCCTAAATCTATTTAAATCTGTCAAAACCAGTTCAAATCCCGGACGAAAACCCCTAAATTATTATGTCACAGGGTAAAAACCCCCTGCTAAATTAAATCAGCAACGCAGACAAGATTTATCCCGTGCGGTAATCTATGAAAATTCGAGAGGCCGAGAATTATCCTAGCGATCACAAAGTAAAAATTAACAACTTTGTTTTTTAAAACAGAGAATAATTAACTAACAATTCCTTTCTCCAACCTATCTTTTAGTTTCCTATCTTTAATACTGGTCCATTAAAAACCCTGAAGATTCACCAAAAAAATTCAATTTTCAAAACCAGCCAGCTGTCGAATCTTCTCTTTGTATCTTCCTCTGTCTTCTTTTCTTCTTAGGGTTTCTGTTTCACGGGTTGTTAATAGATAAAGGTAGCTTTAAGAGAGCTATTCTGGGGGCAGTCTGCATATGTTGGTGGCAGTTCTCCTCCAACTGTCAGACTTTTTCCTGGTCTTATACCCCAAAGCATCGGATTGTTTCATTGGTTTTGATATTGTCAAAATCCCAAATTCAAACTTGATTGGAGTTTAGTATCTTGGGGCATAATTTAAACTGATTGGCTGAATATTAATTTGTTTTTGTCTCATAGCAACCCAAGTACTGTTAGCTGCTGGACCAAATGTTACAATGTAAATTCTCCAGCACTCTGTGTGCTTGCTAAGTCTTTCAACTCTCTTAAAGGTACAGTACACCTCCATACCTTGGTAACATATTCCTCGGCCCACTGGCCCAGTTGATCAAGATTCCATTGAACTCTTAGACAACCTTCTTCACAGTCTACTACCCCACTAATTTTGATTTTAAGATCTTCCACAGAACCTAAATCTTTGACCACTCATTTTTCTACAACTTCTGATATTTCCTTCTTTTGCTTGATCTGTTTTCCTGGTCATAATGAGCCCCTGTATCTGAGAGGCACATTAGGTTCTCCTATACTGAAGACTCTACAAAAATGCCAATAATTCCTGCCATTATTATTTCTGCCTGTGACCCAAAGTAAAAGCCAGTGTGCCCAGAGACATAGCAGACCATTAGCCTAATGAATACTTGATATCCTTCCAAATAAGTGAATAAGAAAACTGGCATTAGAGTTTCCAAACAATGTAGGCTGTCTGGAGTGGAATCTTGACAGGTAACTGGGTGCATATGAATGAGGTGGTCATCAATTGAACACTGCACTACCGGATTACAGAGCTGCCAAAAAATAAATGGGATGAGGATGAAAGTTTTGTCCTTCACCAATTAATGCCCCACTGAGGTTAATGGTTGCAGCCAGCTGGCATTACCAGGGCTGTGTCCTCTATTAACTCCGAGGGGGCAGGACAGAAAATCTTGGCTTCTGAATAAATCCTGCCTGATACGTTTTTCAACCAACCATCCAGTACTCTCTTCGGTACCATAACTGTTCCAAATTTATTTAATAATCCAAATTGTACTCAACTGCATAATTCAGCTGATTCTTTTGACCGTCACCTTCAATCTGCATCTGTGGCTTTTTGACAATTTGCATTGGAAGCAATTTCTCCTTGTATATTTTGACAACATCATTGATAATTTTGAATATCTCTAACCAGGGCTCAAACTTTATTATTCAAAGGCTCTTGTTGAGATTTTCTAAAGTGCAACTTTTGGTTTTGAGGGTCTATAATTTGTTTTTCAGGATTCCTTTTTCATGCTCACTAACTCGCATTTTGGATGATACACTCATGAAAACAATGCCTTCCATATTCAACATATGGAGTGTTTGATCTCATACAGAAGCACCATTAGAAAACTTCAACAATATCCTCAACACACATCATCCCTCCATTAAACTTAAAGTCACAACACAGCAGGAAAATAATAATTTCCTCAACACCACAATGCATAACTTTGCCTAAGATTAAACAAAAGTTAACAAACAAGGTTTCTTTTCAAAATACCTGACACACATTCACACAAATGCCATCACCCCAGTCTTGCCTTTTACAGACTAATTGAGGTCACAACAAGTATGTTTTCATCACATATGCACAAAACTGGAAGACTTTAACCAGACAGTTACCACATCATAGATCTCAATCTCAGATTTAAATTTAACCATTGATATGGTGTTCCATACTTTTACAACATGTTCATTTTGCACCCACAATAACTCCTGAATTACATAGCTTTAAGCCAGACATTCCACATTAATTTGCAAGGAATTAATAACTTTAATGAGTTAAAGTTTTCCTGCTGTTACTTTGTTGTTTGTTCCTTTTGCCAGTTTAAAACGGTTCTCTTTATTTTTTAGTCTCCATCGCTCTAAAACCCCTTTGCAGCCTCCTTCTCCTTTCACTCCCCCATTGCATCCATCTACTCTCCCTTTGCAGCATCCGTCTCCCCCAGCCCTTGCTCCCTCCACCACACTCGCAGCATCCCTTTGCTGCTCTCATTGCAGCTTTCCTCTTCACTCTTCTCCAGTTAATTGAAGTCCCTTATTTCTATAACCATTCTAGTAAATTTCTTCTACACCTTACCAATACATTGGCATTGTTCCTAAAGTACAGTGCACCTATTGAACAACCCTAAATTGAGGGTGAAACATTTTTTTCACAACTTTCTTGCTTTTGTAACTGATTAATAATGCCAAGAACATTATTTTTCAAACTCTTCCTAACCGGTTCTTAAATTAATGAACATTTGTTTGCTAAATCCATTGTTCCTTCACCTCCTTTAAAATTGTTCATTCTTGCCTCTCATTTCTCCAGAAAAGTGAATAATTTCAAATATCTTGGTGCTGTATCACATTTGTGTGTTTTACCAATCTGTCATTGCCCTTTTAAGGCCTGTCCATTTGCCCCTTCCTTCTAATACATGTTTGAACATTGTATCATCTGTAACATTGTGCCCTTTGAACCCAAGTCAACATCATTAATACATATCTTAAAGACCAGTGGTCACACACTAACGCCAGGAAACCTACCTCCCTCCTATCGAAAAAAACAATTCTTTTGGGTAGCCTGCTATCTGTCCCTTCCACAATTATACGTTCATACTGTTGCCGTCCTTTCAATCCCATGGATTTTAATCAATCTTTATGTGGTACTTAGTCAAGCACCTTTTGAAAGTTGCGAGACATTTTTTAAAAATCACTACCTTCATCAATGCATTTTCCTGCTTCATCAAATAACTCATTCACATTAATCCATCATCTTTGGCCTTTCACAAATCCATGCTGACTTTCATTTGTTTGCCCATAATTTTCTAAACGCTAATTAGTTTTGTCCCGGATTATCGTCTCTGAAAGCTTTCTACCATATGTTCAACTCATTATCCTTTAGTTGTCAGGTTTATCCTTCTCTCTATTTTACAACCAGGGATGCAACATTTGCCATTTTCCAGTCCTCTGACAAATTTTCCCTGTGCAAGGAGGCTTGGAAGATTGTGGCCAAAGCCTCTGCAATTTCAACACTCACTTTCCTCACAGAATGCATCCCAAAAATTTATTTTCAACTTCAAGTTATGCAACTCTTTAAATACCTCTACTTCATCTGTTTTTTTTTTAAAAATTGGATCTGCTTCACTACTACCTTGACACAATCATCTTCTCTTCTCTGAAGAGGAGTGACTGCCAAGTACTCATTTAGTAACTCAACCATCCAGATTGCCCACAGAAATATTTTCTTTTGGTCTCCAATTGTCCTACTTTCCTATCTATAGTTGCATAAGAGTTTTGGATTTCCATTCACGTGGTCCACTAAGTTATTCTCAAACTCTTTTTAAATTTTTTTTTGCGCTTTTAGATCTCCCCACCACTTTCTATAAGCAGCCTACTTCTGGACTGTATTATGAATGGTGAAATGATCGTAAATGTCCTTTGTCTATTTAAGTTGACTTCAATGTTTCTAGCCATCAAGGAAACTCCAGTTTTGGATGTGTTTTCTTTGTTTCTCTCCTGGTAATCTGTCAACTCTATACATGCTTAAGATAGCAATTTTTGATTTGTCTCTACTGGTCAGATCCTTTTCAAAGGAATTAGCTCTTATCCAGTTGAGTATTTCTACAATTGATGGTCCTTTGTCTTTTTAAATAAGTTTCCTACAACTTGAGAATATTATGATCATTGCTCTCCGAATGCTTTCCCAGAAACAGGTTTCACTTTCTTCATTTCATGAAGAGAGTGAGAGAGCTAGGTGGTGGGGGGGGGGGGGGGGGGGGTGAGAAATGGAGAGAGAGGGACAAGAGCTAGAACTGCTGCCTTCCTCAACAATCAAGAAAGTTCTTATGCACATTTCTGGAAATTCTTCAGTGCTTTGTCATTATGCAGTACCATATTTGATAATTAAATCCTTGAACACCAAAGCCCTGAATTTCTCATCATTCTGCAAGTTACATGCAAGTATCTACCTCTATTCCACTATTCAGCAGCTTAGCAGTATATAGTATAGAGCTAATTGTGTTGTAGCTCCCATAATGCTCAAAACTTCTCAGTCTTTTAACTCCAATGACGTATCTAACTCCAGTGTAATAACAAGTCTTTTTTGACCAATAATACCATTCCACTCACCTCTTTTATTCTTCCCTTCTTTGAGCCAGTCCTCTTATTTTGAACATATCATAGCTCCACATGGTAATGTACGTGAAACTTACCAACCTTATTTTCCACACAGCATGTATTTTCATACATTCACTGCAAACTCATCTAACACTACCTCCTATGTGCGCTTTGTCAGATCACACTGACGACTGAATGATTCTTTCATACTAACCAGGATTTCCTGGTTATCTTTGACCTTTAGTTTCTCCTGTCTAATTTTTCATCATGTTGCCTGTTTCCAATTTAAAGAGAATAGAAATTTGCCAGCAACATACCTTTCTTCCATTAGTTCACGAATTGCTGCCACAGTAGGTCCAGAACCAAGATGGGTGTAGTATGGACCTTCATCTTTTTCTATGATTTGTTCTGCAATAAAGTAAAAATTGAAAATTACATTACTTAACTAGTTTCATTTCCACTTGTCAAAGTTGTGGAGAATATAGAATCAAGAATACCATTCAGATTACAGCTACAAAAGTTTAAATTTTTAGTTGTACTAAACCTATGAGTCTTGAAATTTAAATCCCATTTAACAGCCTGATGGAATGACACTGAAGCGGAGATCATCAATGAATTCTGGAATACTAAATATGAGATAAAGCAGTCACATTTTCAGAGCTTGCTCACTCTTGAGTGACACACATTCGGTGCACAAAGCACTAAATTCATCATTAAGTGAATGAGTGGATGTTTCAGTGAAATGACCTCCAGAATATGTCTGTAGAAATTCCTCAGAATGATGCCTTTAAGCCCTTAAATCTTTAATACCTTAAAGTCTTCAACTGCTATATCAATCATCTTGGTTTCATTAGAACATCAGAAGTGATGATTGCTCAATATACAGCACTCCTCAGAAGCAGTCTGTGTCCACATACAGCAAGACCTTGGCAATGTACTGGCTTGGGCTGCTAAGTGGCAAGTAACTGCCCAACTGCCAGACAATGACATTCTCCAACATGAAAGGTTCAGACCATTGTCTCAGACATTCAATGGTATTATCGTCATTGAATTTCCAGTTTCTTTGACCATTCCGAATTTGACTGGCTATGAACTTTACAATTATCTCAGCAAGTTAGAACTCTGCAGTTGTCTTGCTCCTGGTTGACACTGATCCATAGTTTTCTCAAGCCTGGTTGAGATTATGCAATGGATCAAACAAAGGAGTGTCCAGGGGACTCTGTTTGATGTAATGCTGTAGTGTCTCTTAATCAAATCATAGATCATCATTTTTTGAAACAATCATCTGTTATAATTAGGACTACTACATAATGTGTTATGCAACAGGTAGTGGAATAACATTTAATGCAACCGATAACTAAATTTTGTGTCAGCAGACTTTCCCAACAAGAATGTTGAACTGCACTGAATAATTCCATTGGTACTTGACACAGCCATATTTACAACCACAAATCCAAAAATGCATTGTGGAAAATACAACAGGAGATCGAAAAGTTTAACACATAGATTGGAAATTTGGGATTTGACCTTCACGTAGAAATGTTACGCGCACAATCGACGTCACAGTGAACAGCAGGTTCTCATGATTGCATTATGTGATTTGTTTGAGTTCTGTATTGATTTTACTCCTGGATTTGTTATGAACGTGTGTTCACCTTATACACCAGATATGTAGTACAAAGAAGTAACTACGATTATTGCTGGATCTTTATCTTAGCATTTAATGATCTGTCCTGTGAAGCCTCCAATTTTGTCAGTAGTATTAATCTAAACCAGTCACTTTTTAAAGAAGAAAAATCAATAATCCCAGTTATTTAGTGAACAAATGAGCCAACAAAGATTCCATGTAATTGAATAAAGAATTTTGACTATGCAAGATCAAAAAAAAATACTCTAAATACTATCTTGGGTCAGCATGTATACTTAAAAACTCACAATCAACAGAAGTTTGAGATGAACGAATAGGTCAATAAAATCCAGCCTACTTTAATCTTGGTCAATTATAAACTAGAAGTTACACACAATGACCCAGTACAACTAAGATAGATCTTACAAATTGGCTTGGCAGTCCACTCAGCATTTATATTTTTGATCCCAGTCACAAGGTCCTTTAAAACTCTTGGCTCATCATGATGAATTTCACTTTCTTGTAATTAACTTCATTCCCAGCTTACAGCAATCGAGATGGCATAAATCCATTAATGTTCTCTTCAAAGTAACAAAAACATCTGAATAAACTGTATGTTTGCCTATTTTCAGCATCTGGATTTGGTCTCCATTTCCTTAACCTTCTTTCAGGACACAATGGGGATTTGAAAACCAATAGCTCAATGTCCTTTTGTATAGTTTCATCCAGTATCAGTTTTGGCTTTTAATCTAATTTTCAGTCTTATTTTCTTTGGAAACTAAAGCTGTCAGTTTCTGTTCAGTTTCCCTTTTCATTAGGGTCTTCCTCAAAAAAAAGATCATCAATGTCACCACAGCTTCTATAGTCTACTTAGAATCTTCAATGTGGATTTAAGTCCCCATATTTGAATGAGAATGGGATGGTAGAAAGTGGAAATTAATTGAATGACTGAATCTACTGCCTCACTTTTGCTAAAATCCAGCCTACCACCATCTTGGCAATTCTTTGAAACACAGCATATAAGAACATAAAATTAGGAGGAGGAATAGATCACTTGCTCCCATGAGCCTGTTCATCAGACACGAAGATTGTGGCCACTTTGCAGATGAAAAACCTGATCCAGCCTACCTTGCATACTGGGTTAGAGAACTGCAAAGGTCAACAACTTTTTAAAAAAGAAAGTCCTCCATGTCTTTCTCTTGAATGGGAGACTTAAATGCTAAAACAATTCCTTTATCACTGGAATCAATGTAGTGAATCTTCTCGGAACTCTCTCCAAGGAAAATATATTCCATCAATAATGTGACAAAAACTGCACTGTATGCGTGGTTTCAGTAATGTGGTCTATGTCAAAATGCAATCTTGGAACTGCATAGTTTTCTCTGCACCAGCCACGGCCTTCCTTGTGGTACTGTTGACCACAAGAGCAGTTGGCCTCTGGTTGGAAACTCGCAGCAAGTGATATCTCTATCCCTAGGGACTTGATTTGAAGGGAAAATCAATGTACCTGACTGACTTGCGAGTTGGCCGGCTTTCCCAAAAAAGTGGGGATCCCTCAATAAATCTCCAACCAGAAAATAGGACCCTGATACCTCCACAAAACTCTGCCCTATTTTACTTGCCTAATTCAGCGTCTGGAAGCATGGACAAAGAAACCAGACTCAAAAGTTTATTAATTTCTAACTTGTATTAGATATCTGCAAAATAAAAAAAAACTTATCGATAGAAGCAGTTGGATTGTTCAGCTGGATCCAACTAGCTCACTGAGGTTCTGGAAGGAAGGAAAGCTACAGTTTTACCTTGGCTGGTTTTTGCATGACTTCAGACCCAGACAACATGGTTGATTTTTAATAGCCTTTTGGTAAGTCACAGCAAATAATCCTTTCTGTGGTCCAGCCAGATCTTGTGACAATAATTCAACCAGTTGTCCTCAAAATCTATTCAAATCTCAGCCATTTGGACTTCATCACATGAAGATGAGGGATCAGTCAAAGGGATCAGTCAAAGGGAACTACAATGGTGAAAAGCAGCATTGCTCTTAATGGGGGAACAGGCATTAAAGGAGATTGACAGCTTCCTTCCCATCAATTTTATTTTCTTCTGTGAGGACTTGCAAGGCTTCTGTGCAGCAACTCCTTCCAAAATTGGAAGTGGCGGTGGCATGCTGAATGGCACACGGGACTCTCAGTGGCTGTGTAGCTCTTCAGCTGAGAGGTTACGCTGGTTCACCGACTGATTCAGTAAATTGGTAGCTGCAGAAATGTCACAAAGCATTATAAGCAAAGGCTAGATAATTTGAAATTTGAAGATAAGACCATAAAACATAGGAGTGGAAGTAAGGTCTTTCAGTCCATCGAGTCCACTCCGCCATTCAATCATGGCAGATGGACATTTCAGCGCCACTTACCCGCATTCTCCCAGTATCCCTCAATTCCTTGCGAGATTCAGAATTTATCAATCTCTGCCTTGAAGACATTTAGTGTCCCAGCCTCCACTGCGCTCTGTTGGCAATGAATTCAACAGGCCCACCACTCTGACTGAAGAAATGTTTCCTCATTTCCATTCTAACTTGACCCCCTCTAATTCTAAGGCTGTGCCCAAGAGTCCTCATGTCCCCACCTGACAGAAACAAATTCCCAATGTTCACCCTTTCAAAGCCATGCATTATTTTATAAGTTTCTATTAGATCTCCCCTCAACTTTTTAAACTCTAATGAATACATTCCCAGGATCCTCAACCATTCACCGTATGGTAGGCCTACCATTCCAGGGATCATCCGTGTGAATCTCCACTGGGCACACTCCAGTGCCAGCATGTCCTTCCTGAAGTGTGGGGCTCAAAACTGAACACAGTATTCCAAATGGGGCCTAACAAGAGTTTTTACATTCCAACCCTTTTGAGATAAATGACAACATTACATTTGCTTTCTTAACCATGGACTCAACCTGTAAGTCAACCTTTAGAGAATCCTGGACTAGCACTCCCAGATCCCTTTGTACTTTATGAATTTTCTCACCATTTAGAAAATAGTCCATGCCTGTATTCTTTTTTCCAAAGTGCAAAACCTCGTACTTACTCACATTGAATTTCTTGGACCATACTCCTGAACTGACTAAATCTTTCTGCAGCCTCCCCACCTCCTCAGAACTACCTGCCTGTCTGTCTAACTTTGTATCATCAGCAAACTTCACCAGAGTGCCCCCAGTCTCTTCATCCAGATCATTAATACATAAAGTGAACAGCTGTGGCCCCAACACTGAACCCTGTGGGACACCACTTGTCACCAGCTGCCATTCCGAAAAAGGACCTTTTATCCCAACTCTCTGCCTTCTGTCATACAGCCAATCCTCAATCCATGCCAGGAGCTCACCTTGAATGCCATGGGCCCTCACCTTACTCAGCAGCCTCCTGTGAGACACCCGATCAAAGGCCTTTTGGAAATCTAGGTAGTTAACATCCACTGGGTTCCCCTGGTCTAACCTACTTGTTACCTCTTCAAAGAATTCTAACAGGTTTGTCAGGCACAACATTCTCTTACTAAATCCATGCTGACTTGTTCTAATCCGACCCTACACTTCCAAGAATTTAGAAATGTCATCCTTAACGATGGATTCTATAATTTTACCTCCAACCTTCCTGAGGTGTTGGGCATAGTGGCTCAGTGGTTAGCACTGCTGCCTCACAGCACCAGGGTCCCAGGTTTGATTCCAACCTCAGGTGACTGTCTGTGTGGAGTTTGCACATTCTCCCTGTGTCTGCATGGGTTTCCTCCAGGTGCTCCGGTTTCCTCCCACAATCCAAAGATGTAGAGGTCAGGTGAATTGGCCATGCTAAATTGCCCATAATGTTATTTGCATTAGTCAGAGGGAAATAGGTCTGGGTGGGTTACTGAAGAAGGGCTAATGCCCGAAACGTCGATTCTCCTGTTCCCTGGATGCTGCCTGACCTGCTGCGCTTTTCCAGCAACACATTTCCATCTCTGGGTGGGTTACTCTCCGGAGGGTCGGTATGGACTGGTTAGGTCGAAGGGCCTGTTTCCACACTGTAGGGAATCTAATCTAAATAAAAACCGAGGTTAGGCTAATCGGCCTATAGTTTCCATCTTTTGTCTAGATCCTTTCTTGAACAAGGGGGTTACAACAGCGATCTTCCAATCATCTGGGACCTTCCCTGACTCCAGTGATTTTTGAAAGATTACAACCAATGCCTCCGCTATTTCTTCAGTCACCTCCCTCAGAACTCTAGGTAGCCCATCGAGGCCAGGAGATTTATCAATTTTTAGACTTTTTAGCTTTTCTAGCACTTTCTCTTTTGTAATTGCCACCATACTCAACTCTGCCCCTTGATGCTACGTAATTGGTGGGATATTACTCATGTCTTCCGATGTGAAGACTGGTGCAAAGTACTTATTAATTTCTTCAGCTATTTCCTCATCTCCCATCACTAGCCTTCCTGCATAATTTGGAGCGGCCCAATTTCTACTTTTGTCTCTCGTTTGTTTCCTACGTATTGAAAGAAACTTTTACTATCATTTATAAAAGTACTGGCTAGCTTACCTTCATATTTAATCCTCTCCTTCCTTATTTCTCTTTTTGTTATCCTCTGTTTATTTTTGTAGTCTTCCCAATCTTCTGAATTCCCAGTGCTCTTGACCACTTTATAGGCTGTCTGTTTTTCAATGATACATTTCCTGACTTCCTTTGTCAACCATGGCTGTGTCATTTCCCCCCCTCCCCCTCAGATAATCTTTCTTTTCTTTGGGATGAACTCTGAACTGTGTTCTCCATTACATCCAGACACTCCAGCCATTGTTGCTCTACTGTCTGCCCCACTAGGCTCTGCTTCCAGTCGATTTTCGTCAGTTCCTCTCTCATGCCCTTGTAATTAGCTTTATTTAACTGTAACACCATTACATCTGATTTTGCCTTCTCTCTTTCAAACTGTAGACTAAACTTGACTATATTACGATCGCTGCCTCCTAAGTGTTCCCTTACTTTAAGATCTTTTATAAAGTCTAGCTCATTACATAGCACTAAGTCCAGAATAGCCTACTCCATTGTGGGCTCCATCATAAGCTGTTCCAAAATGCCATCCTGTAAGCATTCCATGAAATCTCATTCTTTGGATCCACCGGCAACATTATTCACACAGGCCATTTGCATAGTGAAGTCCCCCATGATCACCCTGACCTTGCCTTTCTGAGATGCCCCTTCTATTTCCTGGTATATCTTGCGTCCCTGGTCCTGGCCATTGCTGGGAGGTCTGTACCTAACTCCCATTATGGTTTTCTCCCTTTGTGGTTCCTCAACTCCACCCACACAGACTCCACATCATCTGATCCTCCATCATTTAGTGCCATAGGTTTAATTTCATTCTTAATTAACAAGGTAATCGTGCCCACCTCCCTGTCTTTTCGCTAAGTTGTAAATCCTTCGATGTTTAACTGCCAGCCCTGAAGCCCCTGCAACGTCTTTGTGATGCCTACCACATCAATCATTCATGATGATTTGTGCTATTAATTCATCTACTTTATTATGAATACTATGAGCATTCAGATAAAGCACCTTAATGCTAATTTTCTTATACTCATAGGATATATTACAAGAGGTGATGGAATCCAAGTTATCCTTTCTTTTTCCTTCATTCCTAGTCTCCCTCAAACCTAAGATCTGCACACATACTAACCT
The DNA here is from genome assembly GCF_004010195.1 of Chiloscyllium plagiosum. Classification (NCBI taxonomy): domain Eukaryota; kingdom Metazoa; phylum Chordata; class Chondrichthyes; order Orectolobiformes; family Hemiscylliidae; genus Chiloscyllium; species Chiloscyllium plagiosum. The sequence continues at coordinate 13,350,993 of NC_057751.1, forward strand.
GCTGCTTATCTTTATACTTGACTCCATACTCCCTGTTGCTTTCCCTTTCTCCCAACTCAAGTTTAAAGCCCTAGTGACCACCCTATTTATCCTTTTCGCCAGAACACTGGTTCCGCATTGGTTCAGGTGGAGACTATCAGCACAGATCGCCCTGGATCCAAAACATGCCAATGCCCCATGAAATGGAATCCCTCTTTCCCACACCAATCTCTTAGCCAGGTTTTACTTCCCTCATTTTCTTATCCCTATGCCAATTAACATACGGCTTGGGCAGTAATCCAGAGATTATGACCCTCGAGGACCTGTTCTTCAATTTCCTTCCTAGTGCTTGATACTCCCTAAACAGGTCCTCCTTCCTAGCCTTGCCTATGTTGTTTGTGCCAGTGTGGACCACAACAACTGAAGCCTCTTCCTCCTGCTCCAATACCCTTTCAAACTGGTCAGAGATGTCCTGCACCCTGGCACCGGTCAGGCAACACCATGCAGAATTTATGACTGGCTTCAAAGTTTACTATCTGTCCCCTTAATTATAGAATCTCCGATAAGAATTACTTGTCATGACCTCAATAAGATTTATTTTTCCTAGGGAAGAGTCATAAAAAAGTGGGAATGGGAGAAGGAAGGGAAATGTAAGTGGAAAGTAATATCAAGATAGCTATGATGGGAGTGGCAGAGTCATGTGAGATAGCAAGATCGAGTGTGTGATCAGACCATGGTAATTAATAATGGAGAGAGACATTCACTGAGGAAAGAATTCAGAAGGGAAAGCAAGATGAGCTGAGTTGTGGTTGAAATCACTTAGGTAGAACAATTGCTGGATGAGAGCAGAGGTTATATGTCAGTCTCTGATGAAGTATTTATTCCAAATAATTTATATATTTGCTAAGCTATATTGAAACGGATGTTATTGATTCTGAGACTTGTACATGAAGACAAGCCAAATATTGGTGTCCCTGGAAGGAATCGCTGCTAATAAATTTAAAAATAGAAATGACAAAGTGCCATTTCTCAACTGTGAAAATTGAGAATCAAGAATTGATGAAGATAAAGTAATTTAATCCATTTTTCATTATTGTTAAAATACTTTTGACAATCAGTAAACAATACAATTGAAAATGAAGTTATTCTGCAGTTGTCAGGAAGTCAAAAACTAGAGACAGAAATTACCATTCTGTTGCTCTAACTGTAGGTAAGATATGCACTTTGGTTCATTAATTGATGAGGCAGAGTTCCAGAGTTGCACAACTCTCTAAGGGAAGACTCCATCTACATCCGAAAAGAGCAATCCCCAATTTCAGAATACTACCCTCAGGTGTGAACTCAGCTGTACATCCTTTCCACATTCCCATTGTCAAGACCATTCAGGATCTTACACATTTCAATTAAGTCATCTCTCAACTCTTTTGAACTTCTGTGGAAACAAGACTGGACTTTGCAAATTATCCTCAGAAGTCAACTTTGTCATTCCAGGTATTAAACTAGTTATCTTCCTCAGAACTACCTCCACTGGACCTTCATCCTTCTCGAAATATAGAGATCAAAACTTTGCACAGTATTTGAGATGAAGTCTCACCCATGCCTTTTTTTAAACTGAAGAATAAAATCCTTACTTTGATTCAATTTCTTTCATAATAAAGAATAGCACCCCATTAGCCCTCTTGATTAAATGCTGTATCTATATGCTAACTTATTGCGACTCATGCACTACAACCCCTAAAACCCTTTGCTTCTCAGAATTCCATAGTTGTCCATTTAAATGCTGCTTTTTTTTTTAAAATAGCTTCTCGACAAAATGAAAAGTTCATATTTTCCCACATTATTTTCTGTCAAATGTTTTGTCCACTCAACCGAACCTTATCTTTTGACAACTTCCTTAAAAACAAAGAGAAATTGCTGCAGAAACTCAACAGGTCTAGCAGCATCTGTGGAGAGAGAGAGAGAAAGTTAAATGTTTTGTGTCTGGTATGATTGTTATTCAGAATCTATTTATGCATATTCTGTTTTGTATCAGCCTGCCAATCTTCCATCCATGCTAACACGTTAACCCTGCACCCTGAGCGTTCATTTTCCACAATAAGCTTACCCAATGCCTCTGGAAGTATTTTACACAAAATGGCTGCCCTTTCTCCACAATGTAAGTTATGGCTTGAAATAACTCCCTTGATGAAACCATGATGAGTCTTCCTAATTACCTTGAGATTTTGTAAGTGTGCATCTATAATCTCTTCAGCGTTCAATTTGAACACCTTGCCTATAACAGTTGTCAAGCAAACTGGTCAATAATTTCCTGTTTTCGGTTTTCATCCCTTCTTCAATAGGGAGTTATGATTTGCTGTTTTCAGTTAGATGGAACCTTTCTGAATCTAAGGATTTGTGAAAAATTAACAACACATCCACTGCCTCATTAAGAAGTTCTTTTAAGAACACAGGATGAAGTCTATTTGGCCAAGAGCCTTTTCCAGCTCCCAGCTCTATCAGTTTCCTTCATACCCTTGTTATTGTAATGTTGCTAGGTTCTTGTCTTGATTTAGAGATATACTTCAAATGTTTTTTTTGTATCCTCTGCCATGAAGACAGAAGCAAAAATATTTGAACACTTCATCTGCCATTGCTGCGTTATCTATCATCTCCTTATTCTTCTTCTCTGGAGGACCAACATTCTCTTTACTCAATCTTTTTCCTTGAAAATTCCCAGAGAAATCTTGTTCTCGGTTTTTTTACATTCCTCTCATACTTAATTTCTTCCTTCTAATGAACCAATTGTCATGCTCTGCTGTTCTTTATATTCTGACCAATAATCTGTCCTGCCACTGATATTTTACGTAATTATATGATTTTTCTTCAAGTTTCATGCCTTCCCAAAATTCCTTAGTTAACAATGGCTGGTGGTTCCTCCCTTTTGAAGTTTTCTTCACTGTAGAAATATACAATGTCTGCCATTCTATCTATTGATCTATTATCCAAGCCCATTATAGAATGCCAGTTTACTTTAACTAACTCAATTTTCATGTCCACATAGTTGTTTTTATTGAAGTAGTGAATACTAGTCTCGGACTCAGTCTTCTCGGTTTCAAACCTGATGTAAAATTCAATCACATTGTGGTGCAATATAAGGGTGTCATAAATGTGTGATGATGAATTAATTCTGTGACATTACACAATACCAAGTCTAACATAACCAGCTACTTGGCCAATTCCAAAACATGATACCTTATGAAAAATTCTTGTAAGAAATATTCAATGAACTCCCCATCCAAGCCAAGACTCAAGCTGATTTTTTTTCCAGTTTATACGTAAATTAAACTCACTTATGATTACTGCCATTCCTTTATTACAAACACCCAATATTTCTTGTTGAATATTTTGTCCCACATTGTGGTTTACTGTTCGGAAATCTGTAGACCACTCCGAGTAGTAATTTCATTCCTTAACACTTACTCATCTCCATCCAAATTGATTCTATGGTCTGATTTACTGAACCAAGTTCATCTCTAATTATTGCATAAGTGTTATTCATTTTCATCAGAGCTCCCCTGCACTGTTAGCTCGCTTCATATTTTTCTTTAATGTCATATTCAAATCGATAACAGGACCCAACCCTTTCTATCCCGAAGTCATGTTTCCGATATAGTGATCAGATCTATCAATTGTTTCCTTTGTTGTGCAGAGTCAGATACAGAGCGTTTAGATGGTCTTTTTTGATGATTGCGACATCTACCTTGTTGTTTTTTTCCCTTTCTCACGTTTACTACTTGATGAGTTGTCATCTTTGCCTTGCTGGTGATGTTGTTTTAATAGGCTTGGAGAGCTTTCTTCTTCTTGTCAATGAGATCTTGGTAATATGGTTGTTCTTGTTGAACCAGCCTTGGTGTCTCCTGGTTTCGTCGCAGGAGGAGATGATGGCGGTCTTTGGCTCTTTACAGCTTCCCTTCACTCCATTAAAATGAATGATTTGAAGATTTTGTTAAAGACATTGTTAGCTTGATTTTGAAGTTGCTCACGCTGAATTTTATTTTGAACTATTTCTTCATCTTCAGCTGCTTTTGGTGTGATTTGAAGGACATGGAATAGTGGATGAGCTAGTGGTCTGTCCAGCAGTTATCTGCACACCTCATCGTTTTGTCCTCAGGATCAAAAGACAAATGGGATCAATCATGTGCCATTGCTTTGATTGTGAATGCCTGCAAGAAATGGTGAACTTGTCTTTTTGGTGGAACATGGTGTCAGTGATAACCAACTGGCATTCCACATTGATGAGTGGGAGAATTACTTTGGAATTCTGACAGTACTCACTGATGGTAATCTGAGAGAATCCTTTGAGATCAAGACAGGAGTCAATTAGGGATGTATTATCACTCCCACCTATTTCCCCATCTTTATCGTTACAATTCTTCATATTGTCAAGCATGAGCTTTTCAAGTGGCATGGACATTGACTCCAGTATGGATAGAAAACGTTTCAAACTCAACCCGTTGAAATCCAAGAAGAAAATGCTAATGACATCACTCATGGAACTTCAGTATGCAGATGACAATGTCATCTTTGCTCTCTCGAAAGAGAATCTTAACGTCTTCATGGAAACATACTGAAGAATTAGTGCCAGCCTCAATCTCAAGAAAGCTCAAGTCCATTATCAACCTCTCCTCGGGGACATTTCGGTCTATCCCTCCATTAAGATCAACTGAGAAATCTTCCCAAACTTGGAACATTTCCCCTATCCAGGGAGCTCGCTCTTATCTGAGGCCAACACTGATGCATCCAAATCATGAGCGACACATTTGATGCCACAAGATGAGAGTTTTTGATGACCGCACCATCCATACTTGTACCACGATCCTTGTTTATAAGGCAATCATTCTTCTGACTCTTCTATATGGCTTCAAAGCTTGGATTACATATAGATGCCACCCCAAGGCCCTTATGTAATACCATCAATGCGGCTTCAGATGGATTCTCTACATCAGCTGAGAGGAGATACAATCATCAGTGTCCTTGAAGGAGCCAATAGCACCAGCATTGAGGCCATGATCATCCAAAATTAACTCCACTAGGCTGGTCACATGTTTAGGGTGCCCACGTTCTGACGACCAAAGCAAATCTTCTTTCTGTTGTGAATGTTCTCAAGAAGCGTGACTGGACCGAAACTTTATCTCTGATTTCTCTCCACAGATGCTGCCAGATCTGCTGAAATGTTTTAGCATTTTTGTGTTTTACTTTCCAGTCTTCTTCATCCAGCTTAAGGAAGGCACACAAACAAGAAGTGGACCAAGGCAGTGCTTCAAGACTCCATGAAATCTTATCTTAAGAAATGCAAACTCAATGTCAACACTTAGTAGATCCTCATTCAGAAGAAACCAACTTAGAGGAATCTCTGAGGATTTAATTCTTCAAGACTACCCATCAGCAAAGGAAGTACAAAAAAGGAACCTGAGAAAGGAGTGCCAGCAATCTCAAGGCCAAAGGCCAATTCCATCTCCAGGAACACTTGCCGAATATGTGGTCAGAGAGGAGACTCTAGGATCAAGATCAGGATCAGGATCATCAGCCGCACAAGGACCCACAGAATCTATGACCAGTGGCACGAAATTTCCCAGTTGGACAATTGTACTAATTAGTGAATGATTGCTGACGACTACCATTTTTAATGAGGTTTTTTTAATGATACTATTTTGTTTTTTTATGTATACTGTATTAAAACTTAAGAATAGGAAAGAAAGATCTTTACCACTTACCAGAGACACACTCTTTGTCCTGTTACAGAGTAAGATTCATTTCCAGTCATCTACAATTAATCTAGCTCTGTCTTGGACTGCCTACCTCGAGATCCTCACTTTGCCCACTCTGTCAGTGTTGCTGACTGCATGTGTCAGGGTCCTCACTACGTCCACTCCTCTATACCATGTTAGGGCCACCATGTTCAAATTTATAAAACACTTTAGCGTTGAATTGGATGATTGGTTATGAGAAGTGTGGTTCAGCTATAGTCAATTTCATAGGATGTGGCAAGAATTGATGGCAAAGTTTTTAATACATGATAAGATTCAGCCACAGTGGTTTTGAGCTTCCCACCAATCAACGAGAATATGATGGTTGTTGGTCAAGTAGTCTGAGGAGTTTTCCAAGAAGTGGTGGATTTGGGTATCATCACCATATTCATATTGCTGTCTATAAGTCTGAGGATGATGTTTCTAAGAGGTGAAATCTGAATGAAGGTGAGATCAAAGATACATGCCTTGTGAATTCCCAAAGTATTCATCTACAAGAGGGAAGAGAAGTTGCTGATCAAGACATTGTGGTTGCAATCAGATTGGTAACAGTGGAGCCAAATGAGGATAGTTACCCTTGAAGTAGCGATGCAGGACAGGCGTTGGTCAAGAATGATTTGTCCACTTTGTGAAAAGTTGCAGTATCAGCAAGGAGGATGAGGATGATACACCATTGATGCCGTCCCTATTCTTATTAGTTAGAGATAGTTGGTATTGTGTCATGGATAAATTCTGATTAGACAATTTTTGATGGAGAGTGTAAAAGAGAAATGAATTGAAAGGTAAAAATAAATTCAAGGATTTGAGAGGATTAATGAAGTAGAAGATGGTGTGGTAGTATACAAGGATCAGGATTGAATTGGTTTTTTGAGGATGGATGATTACAGTTCTCTTGGAAGACAGGATAATAGTGAAGGAAAGTAAACCATTGCCATTGTAACCAGCTTTGGGACCTGTCAAAATGGGTGCTTGTCAATTCATGCGAATTGAGGAAAGAGAGCAGGAGATGTATCTCATGAACCTCATTGGAACGATTACGAGAGAAAATGACTTAGAAACTAAAGAGGGATTGGATTCAAGGGTAAAGTCAATGGCAGGTACCAGGAGAGGGAGCTTTATTTTAAATAATAAGTGGAAATAGTGGAGACAGGAGAGACAGCTGAATGGATAGTCTCAATCTGGTGACTCAGAAAGGCAAATAAATATATCAGCTTCTCAAATCAGATGCTGACTTTGGGAATAGAGGGAGTGGGGGAAAGTTTGAGGAGATGCTTGGCAGTGGGCAAAATACATTATCATTGCTCCCCTGGATAGTGGGCAGTTTTAAATAGAGATGAATGAGTCCAGACAGTGTTGATACAAGTCAATGAGATTTTGCAATAAATAGTTAAACAAATTCAACCACAAATGAATGATAGGTTATTAATCCTAATTGTTGAAACTTGATTGCTGGAACAGCACAGCAGGTCAGGCAGCATCCAGGGAACAGGAGATTTGACGTTTCGGGCACAGGCCCTTCTTCAGGAATGGTTCAAAGGTAGGGAGGACTTGGAGGAGGGGAGTTGGAACCCTCCTCCAAGTCCTCCCTACCTTTGAACCATTCCTGAAGAAGGGCCTGTGCCCGAAACGTCGAATCTCCTGTTCCCTGGATGCTGCCTGACCTGCTGTGCTGTTCCAGCAATCAAGTTTCAACTTTGATCTCCAGCATCTGCAGACCTCCCTTTCTCCTATTAATCCTAATCCCCAACATTTAAATTTACTGCCGTATAAAAAGAATCTTCAAAATCCTGGCAAGAATTGATTGCTACAATACATGATGGGTATCAGAATGTGGGAAGGGTCACTAACACGTTGCATTGCTTTTTTTTGTTCTTGTGTCTTCTTTACTCATGGCTAACAAAGCATACATTGTTACTGTGAGTCACATCATTCTATTTTTGAAATCTGCATATCTTTTCTAATCTTGTTCTAGATAAGGCAAAGAGTGATCAGCCAGACCTATATCATCCAAGCATAGCAATAGTTCACACAGTCAATCATGTCCACCCTGCCATGCATTTTAGACTCACTTAAGAGAAAGCGATGAAATTGGTTTAGTGACAGAAAACAAAAGGGTGATTATTCACAGGTGCATTTGCAACTGGAAGACTATTCTTGATGAGGTTCTGCAGTTTCAGGACAAGGTTTTATGTTTTCCTTGGTATATACATATGTGCAAGTTTACAGATGCTGCTGCAAAGATTGTTCCTCGCGATCAACCACATGACCAAAGTTGTAGATTGCAGGAAGACATCAATGGGTTTAGTCGGTGTGCAGAAAAGTGACAATAGGAATTCAATGCAAGCAACTGTGAGGTAATGCATTTGAGGAAGGTTTCCTATCACTAAATTAATTTTGTATCCAAATTATTACTGGCCCTTTTATTCCATCAACTCTAACTTTTCTCACAAGTCAGTTGTGTGGCAGTGTATCAAATGCCTTCTGGGAGTCCACATATACCACATCAGTCTGATTAACCACCAATGTTACCTCATGGAAAAACTCCACTGAGTTAGTTAAACATGACTTTGCCTCAAGACATTCATGCTGGCTATCCTTAATTAACCTACATTTGTCAATATGGTGATTAATTTTGTCTCAAATTATTATTTCTCCAAATTATCCAAACACTGACATTGAACTGACTGGTGTAGTTGCATTCTATTTTCATACTCCTTTGCTTTGCTTACTTGCTTTATCACTGTTCCTCGAAACCATTTCTCCCGCTGTTAGAAAGAAGGTGAGACACAAAGTTAATATTAAGACCGCATACTTTTGTGGGCAGTATGGCATACATGGGAGGTCAAACCTACAGTTCAACTATACTTAGTTTTGTCAAGTTTCGATTGCAGTTCTCATCAGAAGGAAGGCTTCTGTTACATTGAAAATTGCAGGTGCTGATCATGAAGTTATATGTAAGAAAGAAACTCCTTGCAATGATCTCCACAAAAATCACTGAAAAAGACTCATTTTGTCAACACCTTTGTCTTAACACTCATCCAAACAATTTTTATGAAATGCCAAAGAAAGGGGAAAACAACATTTATCCTTTGAGAGGACAATCCTAATTGATTAGCAAGTTAATTCCGATTGATAAACATTAATGTGGAGAATGGACCAGTTAATAATGACAGACAGTTCCATGCCAAACTTTATGTTTGAATTTTAAACCAAGCCAGTTGACTGTAATTAGTCAATGCATTGCCCTGAGAAATGAACCAGAGTCACTGTCATTTGCTTTGTCAAGTTAAAACAATATGTTTTTATCTACCTTCAAAAAAGAGAGCCCTGTGTCAGGATTAATATATGCAACTTCTCATACATATAAGTGCACCACACGATCAGCCTGATACAGGACTGTTTCACAAATGTCCAATTACATATGGTGTTGTAAGTTTTGCAAGCATAAGCTGGTTGGTTAAGAATGGCTAAAAAAAAAGACCAAGAAAAGAGAAATTTCTTCACCCAGTGAGTGGTGAGCCTGGGGAACTTTTTGTCATAGAAAGTGATTGAGGCCAAAATATTGAATAATCCAAGAAGGAGTTGGATATAGTTCTTGGGGCGACAGTGATAAGTTATGAGAAGACAATGACAGAGGTACTGAGTTGGATGATCCCATTGAAGGGTGGAGCAGGCTAGGAGGGGTGAATGACCTGCTTTGGCCCCTATGTGCTCATGCCTGACAAACCAAAGGGATTATTTCCATGAAGCCTGCGGACAAGCACCTGTGAACTGCCTTCCCAGTTAGTTGTTGTGTCTGTCTATAACACCCACATTTATATTTCTGCATGTATCCGTCAGGGTGTTTTTTTTAAGGGACTTGAGATTTACCCAGCAAAGTGGTATTTCAATGTTTTGTAATGGTGGATCTGTAGTTTGGTCTATTCAATTGTAATAAATAATCATTCTTGTTAAGTACACAAAAAAAATGGCTTTTCGTTAACGAGTTCATTCTCCATGGTAATACTTCCACCAAAGTCTATTTGCGAACCAATCAGCGCTATTCTCCCATATATAATAAATCTTATTTTCCCTTTTTTTTAAAGAAACACATTCACAGGTTGTGGGCATCACTGGCTAGGCCAGCATTTATTGCACATATCTAATGCCCAAAAGGCAGTTAAGAGTCAACTATGTTGCTGTGGATCTGGAGTCATATGTTGGCCAGACCAGGTAATGAACCCAGATGAGTTTTTCCAACAATCAATGACAGTTTCATGACCATCATGAGCTTCTTAATTCCAGATTTTCTTCGACTGAATCTGCCACGGTGGGATTTGAACCCAGACCCCCAGAACATTACCTGGAACTTTGGATTACCAGTCGAGCAATAATACCACTGGGCCATTCCTCCCCTTGTAGTTATGCATATTGTCCAGATGAGTGCAAGACAAAATGCTTCAACAAAATGTGATTTAATCACAAAATTATAATACGACGTTATAAGTTCAGATTGGTTCAGAGATTCTATCATCATATCCAAATATGGTTTGTTGTTAAGATTTTGGCATATCAGACAAATGTAAACTAACCGTGAATAAAAACAAGACTGAAGTTCACGGTCTTTTGGGAGTGGGATGTGCAGGCAATGGGATCCTGCATAAAAAGTGTTTTTTTTCAGGTTTTGAGTTGGATTTAAGACCAAGCTGCAAAATAAATTGTAATACTGACTGATGTATTTTTTTGAAGGGTGACAGGAGACAAATTATTTCAAATTGATGAAGGCCCCCTCCGCCAATTCCACATTCCAGCAACCCACCTTGAACCCTCATTAGAATCTTTTAATAAACTCACTCACAAAATGTTCTTTGTTCTATTATTTTGCACAATAAAAGCTTTTCAAAAAATTACAGAAACACAGTTGTGACGGTGATGGAATTTTCTGATGTTTCACTGTCTTCTTTGAAATGTCTGTGTGAACCAAATAAGCAGTCATGGAGTCATCGAGATGTACAGCATGGAAACAGACCCTTTGGTCCTCGTCCATGCCGATCAGTATCCCAACCCAATCTCGTCCCACCTGCCAGCACCCAGCCCATATCCCTCCAAACCTTTCCTATTCATCCAGATGCCTTTTAATGTTGTAATTGTACCAGCCTCCACCACTTCTTCCAGCAGCTCATTCCATACATGCACCCCACCCTCTGCGTGAAAAGGTTGCCCCTTAGGTCCCTTTTAAATCTTTCCCCTCTTGCCCTAAACCTATGTCCCTCTAGTTCTGGACTCCCCCACCTCAGGGAAAAGACTTTGTCTATTTACCCTATCTATGCTCCTCAAGATTTTATAAACCTCTATAAAGGTCAACCATCAGCCTCTGATGCTCGAGGGAAAACAGCCCTAGGCTGTTCAACCTCTCCCCTTAGCTCAAACCTTCCAACCCTGGCAACATCCTTGTAAATCTTTTCTGAACCCTTTCAAGTTTCACAACATCCTTTCGATAGGAAGGAGACCAGAACTGCATGCAGTATTCCAAAAGTGGCCTAATCAATGTCCCATACAGTAATTAATAATTAATAAAATTGAAACTTTGAGCATTTTGCATTTCTGCAGAAACAGAGGCAAATGGTGCCTCTCATCATTTATTATGGCCTAAAAGTGTGACCAACCACTCTGTAATTTATATTGGCCATCACCTTATATTCAGAGTGTATTTGTAAATCTTGTATCCAATTTGTCAATCACCAAAACATTGACTGAAAAGCAGAAATTGTTGGATTCTGTGGTTGAAGAGGTTAGAGCATCTTTTTAATGGTAAAGCATCAGAAGCACAGGGAAACATAAGTATTTGAGTGTAGATTTGAACAGTGATAGGCTATATGCAATTATCTACTTTCTCATGTTCAGCACATTTTCTGTCACATACCATAAGGAAAAGATAATGTCACTCAGACAGAGCTTAACACATTCCAGCATAATTCCCAAATCAGTACTGCCACCCACCTCCCTTATTCCCTCACCTATCTTTTCTAAAATTATACTTAAATTTCTTTTATAAAATGAAGCAAGGTGATCCTTTTGAAACTTACCAACACAGTCACATGATGGAAACTCCATTTGGGCTTTTTTTGATGGGGTATCCAGCAAGCTTTTAGTTGGGGTATCCAAATATTTCAAAGGAGATTCCAAAAAGCCACTGAGGGAAGGGGTGAGTGGTGTACTTTTTGTGGGTGTGCCTTCTGAAGATCCCTCGATATTTTCTCCAGAGTAAACTGTTGACAATACTGTAATAGCACCAGAGCTTTCAACTTTCATGTGTTTTGAGTATCCGGTCAAAAAAGTGTCATTACAACATTTTGTATTATCCTGCAAAGTGGAATTGGTTTTGTTGTTTATATTGGTCAGTTTGCGCTCATGTTGTTCATGAGAAGGACTTTTCCCAGAAAACAATATTTGATTACTCTGGTGTGAATCACCAGATTGACTGAGAAATGAAAGCTGAGAGCCAGTGGAAAGTGTCTGGTTTTGATTTGGTTCTCCCTGAGATGCTGAGTTATTCTGAGGAGTAAACTGGAATTGCTGTGATGTTGAGCCTGGTTCAAATTCAGCTTCAAATTGTTTTAAGAGTTCCTCAATTTTTTCTTCAAAAGAGCGAGGACTGTGTCCTGATACATCATTTTGTTGTATTTGAATAGGCAAGGAGACTGAATTAGTATGTGAATCTTGATCATCAGCACATCTGGCAAGGATATTCTTCAATGGAGTTGATTGTGGATATTTTTCAATGTTTTCATTAGACAAGAAAGAATCTAGTTGAGATCTGTATATTTCCTTTGACACGGACCTGTTAAAGGTGGGACTCTCCTGAGTAATTGCTGACTCACTGTGATCTGGTTGCTTCTGCTGAGAAACTTCAGAAGTTGGTTGAAGTGCTATCTGTATCTGCTGTTCCTTAAGATGATCCTGTTGTGGTAGTAACTGTGCTTCATTTTCCCCTGTTCCATAATTATCCTGTATTTTTTCCACTTGATGGAATCCATCGAAGACCTGTTTCTGTTGTGGTAATGAATGATGCTGCAGACTTTGTTGTAATTTCTTTTGTTGCATTTGTTGAAGTTGAAGCAAGAAAAGCTGCTGTTGAATATTTTGCGTCTTTTGAAGCTGGGTTTCTTTACGCTGCTTATATGTTGGCTGTAATTTCTTCTTTTCGTGTACCGGTTTCTTTTGTTTCTGCCTTTTTAGATGTGGCTGATGTTGTGACCACCATTTTTGCTGCTCATGTAGATGGTTCTGTTTTTGACAGTGCACTTGAAACAGGTTGCGTTTATGATGTAGATGTTGTTGTAATGCTGCCTGCGTTTTTTGATGTTTACTTCTTTGATGCATATCAATTTGTTGCATGGACTGAGATGACTGTTGTTCAGTCTGCATTCCATAAAACTCAACTCCAGTTACCAAGTTGGAGAATGGCATTGATAAATTTTGTTGGGTTTTTATGCCTGCATCTTCATGCATAATTAAGCTAGGCATTTTAAACAATGATACAGGGTGTTTGTTACTATTGTTAATGTCTAATAGCTGCTTTAATTCAGTCATAGGGTCACTTATTGAAGTAACTGGCTGATGAGCATTGAACACTGGCATGTTTCCTTCAGCATTGACTGTATTCCTCCTCTGAGCAGAGACTTCGTCAGTTTGTTTTATAGTTGATATTGAATTTGTAAAGTTATTAAATGGATCTGGTAATGTTTTCATGGCTGGAATGTAGTGAGCTTCAATCTGTGCTGTTTTCTTTAGATGTTCCCACTGAGTTTGCACTTGAGAACGTAATTCTGGAAACATTTGCTGACCAGGATGTTCTTGTAGAGAAGGATGCCTATTCTTCTGCTGATGATTAAGGTCTTCTTGCATGCCCTGAATGGCATCAGAAGATGCAGACAACGGAACATTGTTTTCCTCAATGGAACCAGATGAGGCATCGCCAATTTGAGAGGTGCTGTTGATCTGTGATGAAGCTTCTGACAATGGCTGCGGAAGTGTTGATGACAGTTGTGTAAGGGCTTCAATGGCAATTGCTGTCTGAAGACTTATGTTTTTCTCTTTTGCAATGGTTAATGCACTCTGAGAATATTGAGGAACATCAGAGGAATCAAAATTGGATGCTTCCTCCAAAACAGGCAAATGATTCGGTAAAGCACCATTTTCCACAGGCATTTCATTGATTTTATCAGGGATTTGTGAAGTCCTATTATGTTCTTCATTAAGAACAGCTTTTATTTTTTTCTCAAGCCATTCTAGATAATCTGGGCATTCTGGCCCATCACAATTGCAATTTGGTGGTTTCTTCCCATGTTTTTTTGCAAGGGTCCATGCAGTGGTCAAAGTGCCCAAATCATTATTTGGAGGACAATCATCATTCATATTCACTGCGTCACTGCTGTTATTAATCTCTAGTTTACATTTCTCTGTAAGGTTAATTCTGTGTAAAGGCTGAGAGTTTTCTGCTGGTGAGTTATATGAAGGTATGCTTACTACTGTTTCAGAGAGTACAGTTAACTTTCTAGCATCATCCAGGATGACAGTATCCTCAGTAGTAGTCAGACCTTCCTTGACATGGTTCCTAACTTGGTTCAATATTGGAGTTGTTCCTCGATTGTTGTTTCCATTGGGGTGTTGAGGGAATCTCTGGTTATCCATCCACTCACTTGGTTCCACATCAATAGTATGTCCATCTTGATTACATACTCCGTTCACCAGACTTGGTGCCATTTCTAATCTTAACCTGCTTTCACCAACATGGTTGGTTGACCCCTCTTCCATTTGGTCTGTTCGGGGGCCATCCACTGTGCTCCTTTCTGAACCTGTCTATAGAAAATGAATTGAATAGGTTAAAACAATAGCATTTTGTTTTGAATCTGTATTTGCATGTATTCAAGTATAGACCAAAAAGTGGTATAAAATGTAAATCATTTATATTACAAGCTTTCATTAATGAGTTGGTCAAACACAGTTTGCTGCCTCAAACTGCACATAAAGTTAGTTTTGGTCAACATGCTTTCATGTCCACAGGCATCCAGAGTATTTTCCACAGCATCCAGAAGTAATTCTAACTCATGTTACATAGTTGCTTTAATAGTCGGGTTTTTTTTTTAAATCACTCAAGGGACATGGGCATCGGTGGCTGGTCAGCATTTATTGCTCAACCCCAGTTGCCCTTGAGAAGTTGATAGTGAGCTGGCTTCTTGAACCGCTGCAGAACTGCAATCAAGCCAACTTAGCTGATGCTTACAACGTAACTGTGCCTGAGTGTTCAAATGTAATCAAGCTTCAAGGAAGGTTGTTTGAAACATAGCTTTGTGTTTCTTTTGAACCAAATATATTATTTGTACATGCTCTCATCAATCTATCCTCTGCAATTGAATGTTAACTATTCTCATGAAGTGATATTTAACTGACCTTCAAAGACAAACCAGAATGAAAGGAGTATGTTCTTTCTCAAAATTAACTACTTTGTGCCTTAATATTAGACAGAAAATCTTAGCTATTAAGCATGCTGTGTCGACATTAAGTGTGCTCGCAGTAAGCCGGTTGGATTAAGCTCCAACCAGCCCGTTAAGAGCTCACGGGTGGGTTTCTCAGCTTATCAATCCCCGAGACACTGAAGTTCTGATCCACCAGATGATGTTGGCCAATTAGAAGTTGGCAGTCTCTGGAACCTGAGGAGCGAGACTGGAGATGTAGGCTGCAGCAACAAGAAGGGAGAGTGTCTCTTTTAGCGGCCACCTGATTCACCCAGTATCCTTGGCCCCTATTTCCCCAGATTTGGGGCAAATAAAGCACCCCCCTAAAACCGAGCAGGTCAGCCACCCTAGATTCCCTGTTGGGAAGGTAGCTACTTTTCTCATTGGAAAAGCAGGTAATCAAACTGTTGGGTGGTTGAGGCCTTTAAACATCTGTTAATTGATAACTTCATGGCTTTGATTGGTTATAAATCAACAAGGTCACCCGTCAAGCTTCCTGCTCAGAACTAAATTGCCAAGGTGGCAGGTATCACTAGCCTGATTACTTGCCCATCTGTCTGCTACTCCTGAGGAGGAGAAAACATAGGCAATTTTTAAAAAAACAAATAACCTTCTATTCTGATATTTTATTACATTCTGTTATAAAATCCAGCAATCCTCAATCTATCCAAGTGATATCATCAATCTTCATTTCAAACATCCGTGACTGAAATTTGAATTCTGTTCATTTAAAAAACCATTGAGGAATGGCAACAAAAGCAAAACGTTAATATCTAAATTGTGTTAAAGTAAGATTAAAGTTAAATTCTGAACTGTATAGTTTTGAAATCAAAACTTTCAAAATTGATGAAAATAAATGATATTTTGCTTAATACAATGAATTAAAGTTAAAGTGAAGACTGCTGGTGCTACTTGGTGGGAACCCATACCATCCAAACGAGTGTTTGCTCTCCGTGCTGTGCCAAGTCAGCTGGTCATTGCAATATTTTCGCAGTAAAATGACAATATTCTTGTAATTTAAAAACAATATTTTCAAAGCCAATTAAAAGCAATTTAATTTCAAGGAAAGGATTGTGCGGGATATTCATAAAGAATTTGGGAAACACTCCCTGTTTTGATTACTGGTACTGAAGAACTAAAATTAGATTGAAAAGTCTACATTTATACAGGACTAGATTTGGTCCCATTTGGTCTGTCATGTACTTTAGATTAGATTAGATTCCCTACAGTGTGGAGACAGGTCCTTCGGCCCAACAAGTCCACACCGACCCTCCGAAGAGTAACCCACCCCCCTCTGACTAATGCACCTAACACTATGGACAATTTAGCATGGCCAATTCATCTGACCTGCACATCTTTGGAATGTGGGAGGAAACCGGAGCACACGGAGGAAACCCACGCAGACATGGGGAGAATGTGCAAACTCCACACAGACAGTCGAACCTGGGACCCTGGCGCTGTGAGGCAGCAGAGCTAACCACTGAGCCACCGTGTTGCGAATGCATTTTATGAACTACCTCAGCAATATCAACTGTGTACTCTCTCTAACATCTCCTCTGTATAAACTTGGGCTACATGTCTGAAAATTACCAAAGCAAATTATAAACACTTGATTTAAGATTGAAAGTTCTGAATATCCTGATAAGCCTTCAGATAAGTTATGTAATTAGATGATACATGTGGTAAATATTCATCTTTCAATCTGATAATTGTATATTTTAATCATTAAATTAAAAAGGGAGTTAAAACCAAGAAAGCATAAAAATAAATTATAAATCTTTCAAGTAGTAACCATCACCTTCTTTTCAAATTAATGAATTAAGATGGAAATGAACAGTCAGGAATGGTGAAAAGTGGTGAGAAGAAACCAAAACTGCTCATGGGGCGGTGTGGACTTGTTGGGCCGAAGGCCTGTCCCCACACTAAGTAATCTAATCTAATCAATAAAAGATTTGTCAAAATACTTCGGCCTCAATTCATGGGAGGGATTTAGAACACATTTGCGTAATCAGGGAATCTGGAAATACCAAGGATGTGAAGGTCCTGCTGAACTGGACAAGAGCACCACATCGCAGCATGAATGTATTGGGAACACAACATAATCCCAATCACAGGGCGTATACTGGGAGAGAAACAACCCACTCGTTCTGGACATGAAGCAGCATTGAAAAACATTGTCCAATGGATCGAGCAGCTCCAAGTGCTGGAAAACCAACTCCTAATCTGCTGAATTTAAATGGTTCTGATGATCTGAAAAACAGAACCTCATTTATTATATCTAGCAACCCAGGTACCCAGAGGAGGGTATGCAGCTATGCCGACACCTACTGTAATTAAACTAACCCACTCACCCCAACCTTCTCCCACCTTTGTACGGTGTTCATCCCATGGGTTGATATCCTGTATCTCAAAGGGAGACAACCTGATTTTCTTTGGTGATTACAATGCTAGAATTGGATGGATGCACATCTCTAGAAAGGCATGATCAGCAAGGAGGACATAGGGAAAGCAAACAGCAACAGAGTTCTTTTTGTGATGAAATGCTGAAAACATTTCTGGGTCATTACAAGCACCTTATTTCATCAGACAAGACGTCATCACAAAATGCTCACTCCAGACATTAGGACCTGCCTGACTATGCAACTCTGAGCAAGCAACCTCAGATGCCTGCATCATCTACACATTTGGCAGGGCAGATGAACATAGGACAAGCTGTCGCATCATCTGGCCTATTATATCCATCAGCCTGTCCCAAAAGTGGTAGTAGCAGCAAAACAGTGTTACAGGATATTCAATTTTGATGGACTAAAGGACCTACGCAGTCAGCATCTGACAGTCAACCTGACAACGCCTCATGAACAACAACGGAAAATCCACAAGGCACAATTTACCTTCAAATCCATCACAAACAGGAATTGCAAGGAAACTTTGGGTTTGATGCAAATGACCAAGAGATCATGGAGCTGTTAAATCCAAAGCACAAGGCAATCCAGAACTGAGAACATCACCAATGTTCGAGGGAAAGACACCAGACAAATGAAGATGCAAATCTAACTAATAACCCATGACTAAAGATAAGTCACCAACACAAGCTGAAGTGTGTGGCTTCTTAACCAGTCAAAACCATCTACTGCCCAAGAACCCAACAAGCCTACTGACAGCAAAGAACAGAGTGGTTCTCTCCAAGCGCAAAGAGGCAATGAGCACTCTGTGGATCTAATCAGCCAAGATACAGTCCTAAAACAAAATTGCTTGAAAAACTCAGCAGGTCAGACAGCATCTGTGGACAGAAAGCAGAGTTAATGTTTTGGGTCTAGTGATCCCTCGTCAGAATTGTGAAATTCATTGCCATGGTGCACAGTGGAGGCCGGGACGTTAAATATCTTCAAGGCAGAGATTGATAAATTCTTAATCTCGCAAGGAATTAAGGGATAAGGGGAAAGTGCGGGTAAGTGGCGTTGAAATGCCCATCAGCCATGATTGAATGGCGGAATGGAGTCAATGGGCAGAATGGCCTTATTTCCAATCCTATGTCTTATGGTTATGAACTTCTCTCCACAGATGCTGCCTGACCTGCTGAGTTTTCCCAGTCATTTTCGGATTCTGTTTCTGAGTTATAGCAGCTCTTTGGGTGTTTTTATGAGACAAGAGTCCTCAATGTAAATTGCCTCAATCATACCCCACACATGCCACTAGGCACCATCTCAAAATAGTCCCAGATTGATAAGAAGTTGAAAAGGACAACTGACAGCTGAGAAATCCGCAAGGCTGCTGAAGCAGGTGAAATCCCTGCTTGAAATCCTGAAATACAGTGGTGAAGCACACTTGGCTTGTATACATGATCACATGTCCCTCAACTAGAAGAAGAGTATGTCCACAGATCTCCCGAGACATCGTTATTGTGACAACCTTCAAGGAAGATGTTAAACCTGTTGTGGTAATTACAGAATGGAATTACTGCTCTCTCCCACAGGGAAGGTCATTGTAAACATCTTCCTCAATTGCCCCCATTCAGTGATAAAGAGACGCACGGCAGGAGGTCACAATGCAGTCTGATCATCACATGAAACAATGAACATAGAACATAGAACATAGAAGAATACAGCGCAGTACAGGCCCTTGGGCCCTCGATGTTGCGCCGATCCAAGCCCACCCAAACTACACTAACCCACCATCCTCCATATACCTATCCAATGCCCTCTTAAATGCCCATAAAGAGGGAGAGTCCACCACTGTTACTGGCAGGGCATTCCATGAACTAACGACTCGCTGAGTGAAGAACCTACCCCTAACATCAGTCCTATATCTACCCCCCCTTAATTTAAAGCTATGCCCCCTTGTAATACCCGACTCAATACGCGGGAAAAGGTTCATACTGTCGACCCTATCTAACCCCCTAATCATCTTGTACACCTCAATCAAGTCACCCCTAAACCTTCTTTTCTCTAGTGAAAACAGCCCCAAGTGCCTCAGTCTTTCCTCATACGATTTTCCTTCCATACCAGGCAACATCCTGGTAAACCTCCTCTGCACCCGTTCCAATGCCTCCACATCCTTCCTATAGTATGGCGACCAAAACTGCACACAATATTCCAGATGCGGCCGTACCAGAGTCTTATACAACTGCATCATGACCTCAGGACTCCCGAACTCAATTCCTCTACCAATAAAAGCCAGAAATTTGAGGGTGGGTTGGAGGTTTGGATTAGGAATTGGTTGGATGGAAGAAGACAGAGGGTAGTAGTTGATGGCAAAGTTTCTTCATGGAGTGCCGTCACTAGCGGTGTTCCGCAAGGATCTGTTTTAGGACCATTGCTGTTTGTCATTTATAAAAATGACAAACAGCAATGGTCCCAAAACAGATCCTTGCGGAACACCGCTAGTGACGGCACTCCATGAAGAAACTTTGCCATCAACTACTACCCTCTGTCTTCTTCCATCCAGCCAATTCCTAATCCAAACCTCCAACTCATCCTCAATGCCATATCTCCGTATTTTCTGCAGTAGCCTCCCATGGGGAACCTTATCAAACGCCTTACTAAAATCCATATATACCACATCTACCGCTTTCCCCTCATCAACCTCCTTCGTCACCTTTTCAAAGAATTCAATAAGGTTTGTGAGGCACGACTTGCCCTTCACAAAACCATGCTGACTATCCTTGATCACATTATTCCTATCCAGATGTGCATAAATCCTATCCCTTACAATTCTCTCTAAGACTTTGCCCACAACAGAAGTGAGACTCACCGGCCTATAGTTACTAGAAATCTTTAAAGCAAGACTAAGTGATCTTTAAAGCAAGACAGATTCAAGGAAAGTGCAGAGAACAGCAATAGCCTCTACTTATGGCTTCTTTTTAATCTCATAAAGGTCTTTGATTGTCATTCAGGAGAGCAATATGGAGCATCTTCCTAAAATTTGGTAACCACAGAAATTCATCCCCATTCTCCACTTGCTGCCTGACAGTCAACCTGACAACACCTCATGAACAACGGAAAATCCACAAGGCCCAATCTACCTTCAAATCCATCAGAAACAGGAATTGCAAGGAGACTTTGGGTTTGATGCAAATGACCGAGAGATCATGGAACTGTTAAATCCAAAACACAAGGCAATCCAGAACTGAGAACATCACCAATGTTAGAGGGAAAGACACCAGACAAATGAAGATGCAAATCTAACTAATAACCCATGACTAAAGATAAGTCACCAACACCAATGGGTCCAACACAGATCTAGCGTGTGCAAACTGGGGTGAAGCAAGGCTGTGTCATCATACTAACACTCTTCTGAATCTTCCTTGCTGCAAGACTCCACCATGAAGCTACCTACTGATACAGAATTAAACTTCACCTTAGCTTTGTGGAACTAATCAACTGGATGAGTAGAAAACTGCTCAACTTTTATCACCTCCAGTCTAGAACCAAGATCACCTCAACTTTTGATTGTGACAATGCTGCTCCTTTAACAAGGCTATGTTGCCCTTTGTATTTTTCTCAGAGAGGTCATAAAAGCAGTGATCGCGAAAGGTCGAGGTTTGAAGGGTTTTAGGGCCAATTTGAGTAGAGCTAACAGATACTGCCTGGAAAAAAGACTTACAAGTTTTCAAAAATAACACTTGGACAATGAAAGGGGAATGTCCAATACTCCCAGCTCAGCTTTTCTTTGGTTTTTAGCAGTCTGGCTGTTCACTGAAAGCAGTCAGTTTGGAGGCTGCTGGTCCAAGAAATAGCTACATGGAAGAAGGTGTTCCATCCAGAATCTCTCTGACATCCCTCCTCTAAGATTTTATCTTTTGTGTCGAGGGGTGTTTATAGGGATTGTTGCAAGTATTTAGAATAGCATCATGAAGTTGGGGTAATCTACTGGGT
The DNA here is from genome assembly GCF_004010195.1 of Chiloscyllium plagiosum. Taxonomy (NCBI): domain Eukaryota; kingdom Metazoa; phylum Chordata; class Chondrichthyes; order Orectolobiformes; family Hemiscylliidae; genus Chiloscyllium; species Chiloscyllium plagiosum. The sequence goes on from NC_057751.1 coordinate 13,372,629, forward strand.
CTTAAGATAGTTTAAGTTATTCTGTATTCTGTTCTCTTTTGTCTGTGTTTCATTCAGTAATTTTGCAAATAAATTCTGCTTTGTTTAAGACTAAGTGGTTGGGCCAATTGCATCACTTCTGGATTATCCACTCTACACCTGCTTAAAACCACTAGCAAAGTTAGGATCTGGGCTATTTACTTGAAATGGTTTGAGGGGGTCTGGCTTGGTCTACAACACTGAATGAACAGTAGCACGCAGATGATGCCGAGCTCCAAATCGCTGTCAATGAGTTAATGGAGGCATACAAGACAAAAGTAGTGAGGCAAAATGTCCAGAAGACATAGACCTTATATCCACTTGCTCCCACTACTCAACACTTCCTTCTGATTATCAAGATCCAAGGTGAGCTACAATGTGGATTCATTCCTACACCTTTTTTAGCTTCCTCTCAGTGGCTAAAAACTTCACTTTCACTGTGCCTGTGCAGACTTTGGCCATCAGTAGAACAGAGTGGTTGATGGCAAAGCCCTAAATCAAGACATTAATTCATGGTGAACAGGATGATAGTATTGCCAGCCCTCCGATATGTATTGGAGATCTGAACAATGTCCAACAGATACCAGAGATCCTTAGGAAATATCACCAGCCATGCCTTCAAATATCCTGCAAATCCACTGGCAGGCTAGGCATGCCAACATCAGCATCCTCTCCCAACTAAAATCCCCATTATTGAGACACTGGTTACAGTCAGTCAATTAGCTTTATTAAACAGGCCATGACACCCACACACCTGACATGAGACATCCAAAGCTTTGGACTCTGGGTTTTGTCACAGCAAGCAGTTGCCAGAGGGCAGAGGATATGCTTTAAAAATGTCCTCAAAGCGGCTCAATAAAAAGGGAAGACCTTTTAGAATGGAGATAAGGAGAAACTGCTTTCGGCAGAGAGTGATAAATCTATAGAATTAATTGTCACAGAAGGCTGTGAAGGCCAGGTCATTGATATATTTAAGACTGAGACAGACAGATTCACGTATCAAGGGGATCAAGGGTTACAGGGAGAAAGTGGGAGAATGGGGTTGAAAACCTATCAGCCAAATTGAATGGCACAGCAGACTCGATGGGCTGAATGGCCTAATGTCTGCACCTATGTCTTATAGTCTAAATATCGCCAATGATTCCTGGGAAGCTCAAGTCAAAGGCTACTTAATTTGGAAGACAAGCATCAAGAAATTAGTCAAGTATTTTGAGAGTCTTCGACAGATATAGATGGAGGCCAAAAGCAAACAACAAGAGGGTGCAAAAACCCAACCATCCCACCCACGTACCCAATTTAGTCAGCACTCCTTGCCCTTCTTGTGTCAAAGTTTCTGGATCTAATATTTGACTATTTAATCTTCCTAGATCCAGAATACCAAAATAGTAGAAAGTCATCCTTAATCCTGGGAGATTTCCCTTGAAGAAGTGGGGCATTTGTCATTTCTCACTACACCAGAATTAGGCATCATAGTTTCCAAATAAAGGATCATCTATTTAAAACAGAGATGAGGAAACATTTTTTTTCTTTCAACGGGTTCTGAGAGTTTGGAATTTCTTCCTCAAAAGGCAGTGGATGCTGAATCTTGAAATATTTTTAAGGCTGAAGTGGATAGATTCTTTATCACCAAGTGGATGTAAGAATTTTGGGGATAAGCAGGAATGTTGAGCTGAGGTAAAAATCTTATTGAATGGAAGGGTAATCTTGAAAGGCCTAACACCGAAATCTTGCCCCTTGTAACTCCACTTTCCTGCCCAATCCCTAGGTCCCTTGATTCCATGAAAGACCACAATCTGCCATTTCCACCCTAAATGTATTCAATAATAGAAACTGCACAAATATCTGTGGAAAACAATTCTAAAGCTTCACACAAATTCCAGTGATGAGATGGCTCCTCATCTCAGGCCCCTTGTCCTGAGACTGTGTCTGTGTTTGAGATTCCCTGACCAGCACCGCCTCTCAACATCCACTGGATTAAGACACTTCTGAATCTTGTTTAATGTTAAAAATCACACAACACCAGGTTATAGTCCAACAGGTTTAACTGGAAGCACTAGCTTTCGGACCACTGCTCCTTCATCAGGTGGTCCAAAAGCTAGTGCTTCCAATTAAACCCGTTGGACGATAACCTGATGTGTGATTTTTAACTTTGTACACCACAGTCCAACACCAGCATCTCCAAATTACAGCTGTAATGCTATCCTTTATCAAAAATACCACTCCACCTCCTCTCTTGCCTCCCCTTCTATCCATCCTGTAGCATTTGTATCTGGGAACATTAAGCTGCCAGTCCTGTTCATCCCTGAGCCACATTTCTGTAATTGTCTCTCATTCTTTTAAATTTGAGAGAATATAGATCAAATTTGGTTCAGTCTTTTATGATAAGATAGTTCAGTGAAACTTTGTTCATTATCTCCAAAGCAGATTTTAAATATAAAAGATCAAACTGCACACATTTACTCGAGACGTGGTCTCAATACAACCCTGCATAACACTGCATTCCACTCCTTTTGCACTAAATGTGAACATGCCATTTGACTTCCTAATTGCTTGCTGGACCTGCATGCTAATTTTCTGTGCACCTTGCATGAATACTCTTCTCTGTTACTTCTCTTGTACGGATGGGGCTTTGATTGGTCTCGTGACGAGTGATCAGTTATTGATGATCAAGGCCTTTTGCTCAGAAACAACTGTGATTGATTCTGAGAACATGGGGTAGAAACAAAAGTCAGAAGTGATTAACCTCCAACCAGCCAGGAGCTAAGTCTCCCTATTCTCTGCAGGAAGCCACTTGAAACCTGAAAGAACACTAGTTTATCTTTCCTTCAGCAGTTTAGAGTCATACAGCACAGAAACAAACCGTTCAGTAGAGGTTTACAAAATTATGAGGGGCATGGATAGGGTAAATAGGCAAAGTCTTTTCCCTGGGGTTGGGGAGTCCAGAACTAGAGGGCATAGGTTTAGGGTGAGAGGGGAAAGATATAAAAGAGACCTACGGGGCAACTTTTTCACGCAGAGAGTGGTACGTGTATGGAATGGGTTGCCAGAGGAAGTGGTGGAGGCTGGTACAATTGCAACATTTAAGAGGCATTTGGATGGGTATATGAATAGCAAGTGTTTGGAGGGATATGGGCCGGGTGCTGGCAGCTGGGACTAGATTGGGTTGGGATATCTGGTCGGCATGGACGGGTTGGACCGAAGGGTCTGTTTCCATGCTGTACATCTTTGTGACTCTATGTTGAGCAGGTTTCCCAAACTAAGCCAGTCTCATTTGCCTGGGTTTGACCTGTATCTTTTAAAACCTTTCTTATTGATGTACCAGTTCAAATAACTTGTAAATATTATAACTGTACCTGCCTCTAACAGTGCCTGTGGCTGTTCATTCTGTATATGCACTACCCTCTCTGTAAAAAAAAAAGTTGCACCTCAGGTCCGTTTAAATCTTTCCCCTCACACCTTAAAACTATATGCTCTAGTTTGGACTCCCCAACCCCCGGGAAAAGACCATAGGTATTCACCTTAGCTATGCCTCTCATGGATTTTAAAAATCACTAAGTCACCTCTCAACCTCCTATGCTCCCAGGAAAGAAAAGTCCCAGACTATCCTTGTAATAATATTCATGGGACTGAAATAGTTATAAGTCTTCACTGCACCCTTTCTAGTTTAATAACATCCTTCCTGGAGGACAGCAACCAGAACAGTATGCAGTAAACAAAAATGGCCTCACCAATGTTTTGTCAGTGAGAGATCTTTTTACAAATCAACCAGCCACCCTGTGCCTCTTGCAAACCAGCAGAAGCATTTGAAAAAACAAGCCTGATAAGTAACTTTATGATCTGCAAGAATCAACGCAACATTTTATGAACCAAATTCCTGAATTGTTTTCCCAGTTTTTTTTTCTATGTCCATGTGTTTTGTAACGCTGCTGTGCATCTGTGTGTAAGGTGGAAGATGTAAGGGAATTAGAGTGATAATCAGGGGTGTTATAGGCTGATGGTGTTTGGCTGCCTCTGACTGGAATCTAATTAATTGTAATGAATAATAATTTTTCACACTGATCTGTGCTTTCCATCAACTGGCACCATATATAGGTATATTGAGAAATCTTTTCCTAATTTTTAAAAAAATCTTTTATGTTTATAGTCACTCTGGGAATAGCAGGACTTGATTTGAACATAATACTTCAATGATTTGTGGCATTCTGGCTAGTTTACTCTGATCATCAATTTTTCTATAGATGGTTACTGATTTCTGAATGAATCCCAAACCTCAGATTTGGTACTGTTCGACTGCATTCTTAAGTCTGTCCTCTTAATCAAATATGATACTTAACTTCCTGTGTTGCCCAGTGTCCAGTGTACAGCTGTAATCTTTAGGTTGTTAACCTAATGAGCCTTAGCCGTTTCTATCATTAAATCTTGGCTTTGCTTCAATTCAAAATGCCGTTTACATTTTGGAGTACATCACTTTCAAACAAAATGGAAATCAGAGGTATTACGATCACTGTTTTCCAGAGGATCTTTTACTATTGTGACAATACTGCTCCTTTCAGAAGGTTACATTGTACTTGCTTTTTGCCCCCAGAGAGTTGTAAAAGGAAGAGGTTCTGATTTGTCTGGGATTAGGGTCTTTGCTAATGGCTAACAGATACTGCCTAAGGCAACAATCAGGGAAAAGGCTTTTAGATTTTTTTTTACAAACACTTGTACAATGAAAGGGGAGTGGCAAATTCTCCCAGTTCAGGGTTTTGTTTTCTGGTTTGGTTTGCTTTTAGTAAGCAGTCTGTTCAAAGCTGCTTGTTAAAGCAAGCTGCTCGAAAACAAAAGTTCCCTGATGTTTCTGGCTGACCATCTCTTTTTAACATCTCTTCTGCAAGAACCTGGTGTTTGAACTTACCTTTTTTTCCCAAAGGGGTGTGTTCATGGTGATGTTGCAGGAAATTGGAACAGCTCCTTTGTTAAGTTGCAGGGATATCGTGTTGGTTGGTAGGTGTTATTCTAAATTCTGTTTCCTTTTGCTTGTATTTCATTCAGTGGTGTGTAAAAAAATTCGGTTTTACTTGGAACCAAGTGGTTTGACCAGCTGCATCACTCCTGGAATAGCCACCTTACATCTCCCGAAAACAACTATAAAATGTTAGGGTCTGGGCTACCTTCCTGGAATGTTTTGAGGGGGTCTGGCCTGATCCATAACATCAGGACATGACTAATTATTCCTGTTTCATTAAACAGGGGTAGTATCTAAGTTTTATCATGAGCACGTTCCACAATGTCGTTGTCTCAGCATATGTCGTGCCAACATTCTACAAACTTAACTTCTGGAGTACTCTTTCCAACCTGTCACTTTGCAAGCTCCAATTTTTTTTGTTTTACGTTCTGTCCAATGTTACCACAATGATTCATGATTTGGCTTTTTTTAAAAACAATCAGATAATTGTTATATAAATAACTCCCATCAGCGGATTCTGTCTCAATTCCTAATTTCCAAACACGGGGATTCTATTTCACGACCTTTTGAAGCCAGACACGGCTTCACTGATCCCCTTCCATTCTCCTTTACTATATGAGATATTTCTACTCCTTTGCCCATCTATCAGAAATATTGTGTAGCCTGAAAAATGTATTTCCCAATGTGAATAGTGTCTTTCTAATGGCCATTAGATCACTATTTTGCAGCAGGTCATTTTGTTTTCGTGCAGTCATTCAAATAAAGGATCTAAAATTTTTTTCTAAAACTTATTCATTGGTGTATTAACTTGGCTAAACTCTAATCCCTTCATATTCTGCTCGGTTTGTCTTCACTTACATTGCTATTGTGTTCTGACTGTTTGAATTTTCTCTTTGGATTCTAAATCTCGCCTCATTTTAATCCTCTCCAAAGGATATGAGGCAGATCAGACAACAGCAAAAATAGAAACCTCTTATCTGGCATTACTCATGAAACCATATATACAGGTATTTTCATGCTCCAATTTGCCAAGGAGGTAGGAGCATATAATAGATTTTCTATCATCTGACATTTCAGGCAGAAACTTCTCAATCACTGAACACTATGGACATTGTTGAGAAAGGCGGATAAATTGCCTGAGATAGGTAGTAAGGAGCACTTCCATGTCGACAGCAAAAGTCTCATTTTCTAACCAGGAGTTCAATAGGGAGTCAAGATTCTCCCTAGTAAGCAACAAGACGTCGCTTTGCATTCATTACTATGCATTAGCATTTCATTATTAGTTAATCTCACCTCAGTTTCCTATTCAACACCTGGCAGATGGAAAGTCATTGGCGACAACTCCCAACATGAAAGTCAAACAGTATCCTGGTGACTCCAGCTCACGACATGCTCCTCCAGTCCTCCATCATGGGAGGGCAGTCAACACCGTGTCAGAGCAGGTTCCACAGACGTTGACAACCCAAGAGCCACATCTATGGACACTGGCATCAGACAGGTACCAGACTAACTGTGTCCTCATGGCACATCTCTAATCTGCACTTCAATGGTAGACTTTGGAATGCAACAGCACCTATCATTGGAAAATTTCTGCCAGCATACATGGCATGCAGGGATGGGCACCTGACTCGTGAATTCGACCAGGGTGCATCTCAGGACTCCTCACTTGGTCTTATAATGCTCATTTAGTTTGTTCCTACTCAGATCCTCACAACATATCAACTTTGCCTTTCCTTTTTGATTTGGATGTGATTTTGTTGCCACATGTATTTTATATTAAGCATACAATAAAATAAATGAGAAGCTTTCATTTGTTACGATGAAACAATCATTTTGAATAATTTAAGAATGAGGAAGGCAAAGAAAACTATAGCTTGAAGAGAGTCTGTCAGTCCTGAGGCAGCTCATCACCGTCAACGATGTCTGTGCCACCTTTCCTCTGTCACCGCTTCACCACTGCCTATTATTGACCCAAGAAACATCAAAGTCGTTGATCCTCAGATGCCATCTTTGAGGGTGTTGCTCTTCTGCCACGGTCTCCTGCACCAGATCAACAGATGTTAGAATCATGTCTCTTGCCGCTGGGCCCACCACGATGCCATTCTGCCACTCCTTCATTGCATCCAGAGCTGGCGGCAATCAACAACGAAGTTACTGATCCTCAGATGCCATCTTTTGCTGCTGGGCCTACCTCACCGACATCACCTCTGCCGATGCAGCAGCTGCAATTCCCATTCCTGTACTTGCTCCAGAAAAGTAAGTAAGAGCTCACTCTCCTCTGTTCTAGGTCCACCTGAGGTCCACAGTAGGCCCACCTGAGGTTTTCGCATGGGCCAGGCTCAAGGTCCATGCCTTGGCCTGGCTTATGATTGCTCAAGGTCAGCATCCTGGGTCTACACACTGGGCTCTCGCCACTGCCAATTCCATCCAAGCTCAGGACAAGGTAAGTGAGTATAAAAAAGAGAGAAGAAAAGAAAACCACTTGGAGCAGACGAACTCTGGCACACAAGCCCTACTCCGCTGTCATCTTGACTGCAAGCACTTCTGCACTTTGCTCCCTCAGGCAAAGTGTAAAAGCTCAGAATACTTGTGTCTTGATTAGCCCTTTAGCATGGACACAGGTACAAACAAACAACTTCTTGAAATTGCCAGCAGTCATCAAAGGGCAGGCACATTGTTGTCGAGCACTGGGTTACATTATCACACTTGTACCATGTGCCAACAGCTGACATGGTAACTACACTTAATGTGCTTCAACCAAATTACCATGCCTCAAAGTTTAAGGAGAGTAGTCATTTAGTTGCTCGGGGTGGTCCGAGTCAGAATTTCTCTCCTCATAGGGGGTGAGAAGCTGAATGTTGGGCACTGCATGATCCAATTTGGCTGTTAATGCAAAGGGAGAGATTGACCGAGATGAATATGCTAGCACAGCTATCATGCTGCCACAAGTGGAGGAAAGGTGGTGAGGGGAAACACAAATTGCACCTTTTTAAAAAAAAAGGGTCATGGAGACATTCAGTCAGTCACTGCTTCATCCCCATGAAGATTAACAGCTAACTGTTCTTGCTGTATCTTCATGTCAATGGCAGCCAATCTCTCAGCACACTCCATCAGAATGTCTATAACGGTGTCTCATTGTTCAAGGCTCCTTGTTGCATCTTAGTTCTGATGAGTGCAAAACAAAAAGCTTTAATGTCTTTTTTTTAAGCAATGTTTTAAAAATAATTAAAATCAATCATTTGACTTGTCATTTGGAAGTGAATGCAATGGAATCCTCTGGATGACAAAATTCCCTGCAGTTAATAGCATAAATGTAGTCTTTTGGGCATCTACATTCAATCCTATGACACAGATAAAGTGCACAAGGTGTCACTCTATAATTTAATGCATGGATTACTGTCAGTCATACAAGTGACTACTGTCTGAGAAGTTGGCACTCAGCTATTTTCTGGTGACATTCAGCCTAAGTGTCAATTTTGTCGACTTTCATGGAGGGGGTCTTTTCACAAGGCCTACCATATTTTCTCACCATATCTTACCAAACTTATCTCATTATCAATGCACCACACTGCTATTGAGATCAGTGCTTTCTGCCACTCACTGAAGGTAGAAGTATTCACTACAGTCAGGATATCCCAGGATTCCTGACACGACACCACCTTTAAACTTGGGCATGCATGCACCCGCGCACTGCATGTCAATTGACTCAGATATGTTGGAAAGAGGGATATTGGCTCTTGGTTCTGCTAGTAGGTAGTCCGAGTGGATGGCAGAATGCAGAGGAGAGCCATCCTCATGCCTTAGGCCTGGCAGAGATTATAATGGCACCAGACAATGCCAGCTTGGCTGGAGGGTATCACATGTGTCAGTGCTGCTTTCTGTGTTCAGGGGAACATGTCACAATGCCACAAGGTCAATTACTTCCTGCAGTCTGTGAAGCCAAGTGCTACAATCTTCTTTTTTATTCCTTCACAGTCACTTTCGTTGATTGCACACACCTCCAAAGACTCATGATCTACCACTCTCAAAATCACATGCAACATTAGTATACCAAAATAAAATGAAGAACGGGGGATGCTGGAAATCTGAAAAAAATGACAAAAGTTAGAAGAGAAACTCAGCAGTTCTGGCAGCTGCTGTGGAAAGAAAGCAGAGGTAACATTTCAGTCCACTGATCCATCTTCAGAACATTCTGCACTCTCTTAACTGCATTCATATCTTAGCTTTAATGTGGCTCCCAGAACTGTCCACAATACTCCAACTGAGGTTGAACAAGTGCCTTGTACAAGTTCAATCTCACCATTTTGCTCTGAGAACATAGAACAGTACAGCACAGAACAGGCCCATCAGCCCACGATGTTGTGCCAATCACTGATCCTCATGTATGCACCCTCAAATTTCTGTGACCATATGCATGTCCAGTAGTCTCTTAAATGTCCCCAATGACATTGCTTCCACAACTGCTGCTGGCAACGCATTCCATGCTCTCACTACCCTCTGTGTAGAGAACCCGCCTCTGACATCCCCTCTATACTTTCCTCCAACCAGCTTAAAACTATGACCCCTCGTGTTAGTAATTTCTGCTCTGGAAAATAGTCTCTGGCTATCGACTCTATCTATGCCTCTCATTATCTTGTATACCTCAATTAGGTCCCCTCTCCTGCTCCTCCTCCTCTTCTCCAATGAAAAAAGTCCGAGCTCAGTCAACCTCTCTTCATAAGATAAGCCCTCCAGTCCAGGCAGCATCCTGGAAAACCTCCTCTGAACCCTCTCTGAAGCATCCACATCTTTCATATAATAGGGTGATCAGAACTGGACGCAGTATTCCAAGTGCGGTCTAACCAAAGTTTATAGAGCTGCAACAAGATCTCACGACTCTTAAACTCAATCCCCCTGTTAATGAAAGCCAAAACACCATATGTTTTCTTAACAACTCTGTCCCAATTTTAAGGGACCTATGTACCTGCACACCAAGATCCCTCGGTTTCTCCACACTGCCAAGAATCCTATCCTTAATCCTGAATTCAGCTTTCAAATTCGACCTTCCAAAATGCATCACCCCATTTATCCAGGTTGAACTCCATATGCCACCTCTCAGCCCATCTCTGCATCCTGTCAATGTCCAGCTGCAGCCGATAACAGCCCTCTATACTGTCAACGACACCTCCAACCTTTGTGTTGTCTGCAAACTTGCTGACCCATCTGTAATTGCTGGGGATTTCCCTATTTCCTTTCTTGAAGGGAGGAATTACATTTGCCTCTCTCCAGTCCGCAGGTATGACTCCAGTGGACAGCGAGGATGCAAAGATCTTTGCAAGTGGAGCCGCAATTGCATTTCTCGTTTCCCAAAACAGCCGAGGACAAATCTGGTCCGGGCCTGGCGACTTGTCAATATTAATGTTTGACAAAATTTTCAGCACATCAGCTTCCTCTTTCTCTATCCATTCCAGCATGCACACCTGCTCTTCAAAGGTTTCATTCACTACAAAGTTTGTTTCTTTCGTAAAGACAGAAGCAAAAAACTCATTTAGGGCTTCCCCTACCTCCTCAGACTCCACACACAAATTCCCTATGCTATCCCTGGTCGGCCCTACTCTTTCTTTGACCATTCTCTTATTCCTCACATAAGCGTAAAATGCCTTTGTGTTCTCCCTAATCCGTTCTGCCAAGCCTTTCTCGTGCCCCCTCCTGGCTCTCATCAGACCATTTTTGACCTCCTTCCTCGCCTGCCTGTAATCCTCTAGAGCTGAGCTTGACCCTAGCTTCCTCCACCTTATGTAAGCTACCTTTTTCCTTTTGACGAGAAGCTCCACCGCTCTTGTCATCCAAAGTTCCTTTATCTTACCACTTCTTGCCTGTCTCAGAGGGACATATTTATTCATCACTCGCAACAACTGTTCCTTAAACAGTCTCCACATGTCTATAGTGTCTTTACCATGGAACAATTGCTCCCAGTCCATGCTTCTTAACTCATGTCTAATCGCATAATTGTTTCCTGTTCCCCAATTAAATATCCTCCCATTTTGCCTAATCCTCTCCTTCTCCATTGCTATGTACCCAATGCCCCTATTAATAGAGCTGAGAATATAATCTGCTTTATTAATTGCTTTCTCAACCTGCCTTGCCATCTGATCAGTACATCAGGTGTCTCTGCTCCTGCACCCCATTTAGAATTTGACCCCTTATCTTATATTGTCTTTCCATGTTCATCCTAGCAAAACGTATTACCCCATATTTCTATACATTGAAATGATCTACCACCTATCTGCATCATTGTCTCTGTCCTTCTAGAGTTTCACAGTCCTCATCACAGTGTCATTAATATATATTTGCAACAGCAAGGGTTCTGACACTGACCTTGAGATGTTAAAGGGTTAATTTATTCTGCTGACACCTAAGAAATCAGGTGCCGGTGGGGGTGGTGTCGTCTTGCAGGTAGAATGTGACAATCTAATCATACTCTGTAAATGCTGTAGTTTTAAGGAATAACCTAATCACATTGTTTTTGGGTGGCATGTGACTATGGGGAAGTGGCAGTGGTGGTGTCATGCATGCATGACTGACAGTGATGTAAAATCCGGTATAAAAGTATGACGGTTCATTTATTCAGACAGCCTAGCTTGACATGCTCTGCAAGCATCATGAAGAGTGTGACATGATCCTCCAAAACTTATACTTGCTTAAATAAATTGTGGCTGTCTACAGAAAGTGGCATATTGCAGTTGCATCAAGTGTGGAAGAATCTCAAGAAGGGAACCTGACAACCTTTGGGGAACTCCACTACAAATTGTCCTCCAATCTGAAAAACATCCATTGACCACTACTCTGTTTGATAGAATCATACCTCTGACAGTGTGGAAACAGGCCATTTGGCACAAGTCCACATCCACCCTCCAAAGAGTAACCCAACCAGACCCATTCGCCTGCCCTATTACTCTACATTTACTTCTGACTAATGCAAATAAACCTACACATCCCTGAATAATTTGGGCAATTTAGCACAGCTAAATTCCTCTAACCTGTACATCTTTTGTGTGAGGAAATCCGAGCACCTGGAGAAAATCCACGCAGACACGGGGAGAATGTGCCATCTCCACACAGTCGCCAGAGGCTGGAATTCAAACCCAGGTCCCTGGCCTGTGAGGCAGCAGTGCTAACCACAGAGCCACCGTGCCGCACAAACAATTTTGTTTCCACATTGCTACTGTCCTTATTAGCATGTGACGACTAATTCTATCCTGAATAACTGTTTCTAGACTTTTTAAGTATTGTCTTATAGTGATTGTAGAAACATTGTTACAAGGAAATCAAAACTGAGAACTTAAAATTCAGTGATATGCGATGTTTCAAATGGCAGGAAGGAATGGAGCAGTGAGGAAGCTTTGTTAGTACACAATGGAAGAAGTATGAAAGCAAGAAATGCTCAACAATGAATAATTTAGAATTCATATAGGTGAAAGTAAGAAATAACATGATGATGATTCTGGTGGCTGGTATGGAGGGATTTTTTGCATGAGGAAAGGTTGAGTAGGTTGGGAGAGGAGACCTGATGTAAGATTCTTAGGGGGCTTAAAAAGGGAAATGCAGAGAGGTTGCTTTCCCTGTGGGAGAGACTAGGACCAGAGGGCATCACGTCAGAGTAAGGAGTCACCTATTTAAGAGAGAGAGATGAGGGAATCTTTTCCCTCTGAGGGTGGTGAAGTTGTGGAATTCTTTATCACAGAGATTCATCGATGTGCGGTTAACATTAAGGGAATCAAGGGTTACGACAATAAGGCAGAAAAGGGGAGTTAAGGATGATCAGTTCAGCAGTGATCTCACTGAATATCAGACCAGATTTCATGCATTGATTGGCCTACTTCTACTCCGACATCTTGTGATTTTATGGTGGGAGCTGTCTCAGCTCTCTAACAGTAGCTATCTAGTTGATCAGAGAATAAGTCATGAGAGAATGAGAGCATTGAAAACAGCAGTAAGCATGTGTGATTTAATTGTGGTGTAAATTGGGAAATTAAACTAGCAGAGCTAACGATGAGGATGAATTCAAAGTGTGTCTGTGACAAACTGTCAGAACAATATGTTGTAGATCCAATCAGAAATCAGGCTATTTTCAATCTGGTAGTGTGTAATAAGGCAGGTTTAACAAATGATGCCAGAGAAAAAGATCTCCCAGAAAACAGTCACCACAAAATGGTAGAATTTAGCATTCAGTTTGAGATGGTCCACCTTTATGCTAAAATTACATAAAGGGAATAAATAAATAATTACAAAGGAAGGAGGACAGACCGAGCTCGTATGGACTGGAAGAGAAGTTTCGGACAAAGACAGATGAGGAACACTGGCAGAGATTTAAGAAAATAGTTTATGGCTTGCAATAAGGATACGCATATATTTTCATATTAGATTTGATTAGATTCCCTACAGTATGGAAACAGGCCCTTTGGCCCAACAAGTCCATACCGACCCTCCAAAAAATAACTTACTCAAACTTTTCCCTACCCTATATTTATCCCTGACTAATGCACCTAACACTATGGGCAATTTAGCATGGCCAATTCACCTGACCTGCACATCTTTGGATTGTGGGAGGAAACCGGAACGGTTTGTTACAGTTCTTGCACGGTATTTTTTTCAATTGAAATTGAAATTTTCAAAAAAATACTTGAAAGAACTGTAACAAACACTGCATGGGGCAAACAGGCAGAAAACTAGCCACCAGGACACATGAACATCAACTCGCCACAAAACGACATGACCCACTCTCACTAGAATCCTTACATACAGATAAGGAAGGACACCACTTCAACTGGGACAACACATCCATCCTAGGACAAGCCAAACTGAAAAACGCACGAGAATTCCTAGAAGCATGGCATCCCAACCGGAGCTCTATACACAAACACATCGAATGAGACCCAATTACCACCACACTGACCACCCCCCCCCCCCCCCACTCCGAGAACAGGAAATGACATCACCACAGTAAATGACATCACCAGCCCAAGGAAACTCAAACATACAAACAGAAAGCAGGAAACACTAGCAGTGCTTCACCCGGAGGCTCACTGAAGATGTTACCTAGTACGGTGACGAAACATCTGAAAATGAAACTTTCAGCTCAGCGAGCAAACCTACATCCAGAACCTCAACATGAGCTACAAATCTTCTCAAAACTTGCTATAGACTGCTCCACTATGTTGAGAATTGTGAGTTGTGAGTTGCGCTGAATATTGTTCATTGATGATTGCACATGGCCAATTCTGACCTTATGAGGGAGGAAGTTCTTGGATGAAGCAGCTGAAGATGTTTGGTTTCAGACGATATCCTGAGGAACTACAACAGAGCAGTCCCACTGTTGAAATGATTGATCTCCAACAATCACAAACATCTTCCTTTTTGCACAGTGTCACTGCAAACAGCTGAATTTTCTCCATAGTTTTCACTGACTCCAGTTTTTCTACAGTTCCTTAATGCTACACTTGGTCCAATATTGCCCTTGAAATCAAGGCTCTTTTACCTTACCTCTGGGGTTTAGCCCTTTGGACCATGTTTGGACAAAGGCTCGAAAAAGGTCAGGAGCCAAGTGGCTCTGACAGAACCCAAATTGAATGCACGTGTTCAAGTCATTGTTAAGCAGTGTGTTAATGATGATCGAGATGAGAATGATGGGGCAGTAATTGAACCAGCTCAACTTATGCTGCTTTTTAGTGCACAGGACACAGTTGGGGCAATTTTCCACATTTTCAGGTAAATGTCAGTGCTGCAAACAAAATCATGATGCGCTTGGTTAGAATAGGTGTGGGGGGGGGGGGAATCTTCTTACTTGTGAAACGATCAAGAGGAACAGGATACAGATTTCAAGTGATTGAAAAAATAAGCAAAAGCAACACAAGGGAAAAGTTCCTTATGCAACAAGTGGTCAAAGTCTGGAATCCACTGCCTGAAAAAGTGTGATGCAGGCAGGTTAATTGAAGCTCTGAAAACGGAATTCGACTGTGATCTAAAAGAACAGTATGTTCAGGTTTCTGAGAAGACAGGAGAATGCCACCAAATTACTACTAATTGACCATACTGATGGAAGGGTTAATAACCAATGTATAGCAATTTGAAGTGATGTCAAAAGGACCAACGCGAAATCTTTTCAACACGGTGACTCACTACCCGAGTGTGGTGAACGCAGTTTCAGATGTGGCTTCCTGGTGAAAATATTTGCAGGGCTACAGGGAAAAGAAAAGGACAAACGGGTCAAGCTGAGTTGCTCTTGTAGAACTGCAGTCATAGCAGGCTGATGGTCTGCTTCTGAGCTGTCAGTATGTTATCCGATTCTACATCAAATAACAGTTGTAAACTGTTCCTCTCCTTGTGCAGATCATTGAGATCTGAACCTCCTGGTGCTTACATGTGAAAGAAGAATGCTATCTCAGCACCATTTCTATTTGCCTTCAGTGGATAGTGTGAAACACATGACTATTCTTCATGTGTGAACTGGAACATAAAAGCCAAAGCCCAAACTATTTTAATTCAGCATCCAACATTTTACACTTGCCACTTGAGATCAGAGTGAATGTTATAACTGTATTTTATCCTTCACAGCTATGAGGGACATTCATTATTTTAACTTAATAAAAACATGATCGGAACTGGACACAAGTGGATAAACTGAACTCAACTGATGATTGCTCTTCAGAAAGCAGGTAAGGGCTTAATTGGCTAAATGGCCTTCTTTTGTGCTAATGACCTCCTTTTGTGCCAGCAGCCTCAATCTTTTCTTTTTAGGTGTGGGTGAACAAGCAGGTGGCAACTAACATGCCCTCTTTCCCCATGGCAATTGCATCAACTGGAACTGTCACAAGCCTTGTTACTGACATGATGGAGTGGCAGAAGCTACCAACATTGGCCACTCCAGGGGCTCCTCACCTGCCAGGTCACCTTCCACTTTGAGCCCCGACAGCTGGTGTTGACCATCACGAAGATAATTCAGCCTTTAACTTTTCAACTATAACCTGTGAAACTCGTGTGATATTTGCCATGCAACCATCAACAAATCTTTTAATTTAGTTTCACAAGTTATTTTGGGTCGACATCTTGGTGCTTGCTAATTTGATAAGAGATTTAAATCTGGAAAATCTCTTTATTGCTTGGTGGCATTCTGTGGACAGTTTAAAGCTTTGATCATAGGTTCTGAAGCAGAACCTCTGTGACATCAGGGGTAAAGTGAAGGCTGCACAATAGAATTTAACAATGATTCTTTATCAATTCTCGAAAGTTATAGTACTCAGAACACGAAGTTTCACCTTCCAATCCTGAGATACCAATTAACACTGGTATCGTATCAACTTGTTCTCTAACATGGACTTCAGAAACTCAAAATCGTCACATAGTGACAGAAGCACATTGTGATTGGCCCACCATGTTATCCATGAAATGACATTCGATCTTAACTGGTGCAATCAGCTTTTCAGTAACAGACTAATGGAAAAGCAAGAAGTGATGTAGCCAATGAAGCATAAAGGGTTAATGGGAATGGGATTAGCTCAGTTGGCTGGATCGTTGGACGTCAGAGCAGCATGGGTTCAATTTCCAGCACTGATCTGAGATTATCATGAAGGGTTCTCCTTCCCAACCTGTTCCCTCGCCTGAGGTTTGGCGGCCCTCAGGTTAAATCATCACCAGTCGCTTCTCTCTCTAACGAAAGAGAAGCCCCTATGGTCTGATACTACGGCAACAAAGTGTTAATGCTAAATATGTAATGGAGTCATCCGACCTGATATTAAGGATGGTTAGACTGCAGCATGAAACTTGGCTTGGTCATTCCTGACTTTGTTTTTTCAAAAACAAGGTATCAATTACTGAACACATTTCACCAAAGTCCGCCAATGTACTTGTACCACAAAGAATAAAACGTAAATTAAAAGTGAAAAAAAGCACTATATATGCGAAAAAAAAGGTTGGAAATACTTAATTGCAAACATCAGAGAAAGATTTAACATTTCACTATTCACTTTATTACAGCAATATGTTTCCAAACACCAAAACACTAATGGCAAGTTCATGTTTTCACACCCAGGTGTCTTGCTCAAGCTTGCACAGGACATTCAATACCTTTACAGCAAATCTCTGCACATTCATGACATGCTTTTTCCTTTATTGGCATCTCTCCCTGAGACACAATAAACAAACTGCAAACTAAACTTCACTACTAGTTAAATATCAAAACAAACACAAGTTCCCTAAACTCAGGTTGCAACAGTTTTTCCTCTGGCACACATCCACTCCACCTGACTGACTGTCCAAGATTTGCGTATGTCTCTCTGTGTTCCTAAATCCTTAATCAGGAGGCAACAACACGTTTTTTTTAAAATGTTGTGAACTACTACTCCCCATAAACTCATCCCATCAGTTGCAAACATCAAGCCTCCTGTCTCTCCAGCATGAAGCTCCCACAAATTTGAAAGCTCCAATTCTTCAGTGAAGCTCCAATGAACAGTAATACTAGGAAATTAATCTGGTCTTCTTGGAGCTCCATTTTGAAACAAACAAAATGGAGCGGCATGGTGGCTCAGTGATTAGCATCACTGCCTCACAGCACCAGGGACCCAGGTTTGATTCCACCCTCGGGTGAATGTCTGTGTGGAGTTGGCACATTCTCCCCATGTCTGCCAGGTTTCCTCCAGGTGCTCCGGTTTCCTCCCACAATCCAAAGATGTGCAGGTTAGGTGAATTGGCCATACTAAATCGTCTAAAGTATTCAAGGATATGTAGGTTGACTGTATTAATCAGGGGTTAAATGTCAGGGAATGGGTTTGGGTGGGTTACACTTTGAAGGGTCAGTGTGGACATGTTGGGCAGAAGGACCTGTTCCCACACTTTAGGGATTCTAATTCAAATTCCAAAATCATCTAAGATGAATTCAACCAATATGTCTCATTCAACAGGTTTACTGTTTTGCATTCTGGGTTTTTAAACACACACTAAACAAAATGTACATTAAACTTAAAGTTATACTTTGTTCCAAGTAGAAAGTAGTCAATCTATATCATCACTGATGTAAGTGATCATATGTCAACGGACTCTGTAGAGGCATAGTCTGTGTCAAGCCAAGTGATAAGTTTTATCCTATGAGTTATTCAAAAGTTGTTTCATGAAAGCTAAAGTTATCAATTGTCAAGCTTCTAGCAATCTCCACTAACACAATCCATGAAGACAAATCTACCCTAAGTCTCACTATGCTGTTAAGAGAGGCAATATCATCAGTCTCATCAGTACTTTAATCAGGTTCATTGACACTTCACAAAATTGATTGACAGTCTGTTGATTCCAGTATAAATCTACCAGCTTGAACAAGACTTTATCAATTCCAGGCTGTTAATTTCAGCATATCGAAGGTATCTAATTTGAATAATGACAATAACGTGTATGTGTTGGCCAAAACACATACATATTCTGAAAGCAGTGTTGCTCAGCAACAAGTTTCAAACCAAGTACACAAAACATAAATAGCAATTGCATAGTTAGCTGTATAGCTCATTTTCATATATACAAAGAACAGATGCATAATAACACTGGAGAGGGGATTTCAGAAACAAAACAAAACGTTGAGTACCTCTGATATGGACAAGCTTTCACTTGGGAGTTCAATTACATTAATATCAAGCTTGTAAAATATTAAACCATTCCAACTAAGAGCAAAAGGCCTTTCCATGAGCAGTTAATTCATCAACAAAACAATTAGTTCCACAATAAATATGGAATAAATAAATAATGGTGAATCTTTATGGGAAACGTACTTTCCATTCATATCAACAGACAACAGAACTTGGTCTTAATCAGCATCTCCCTTCATATTTGACCTTTGCATAATTGTTAAAATCATTCTGAGACAATCACAATAGTGGTTGTGAATCCTGTTCCAAAAGCAGGTTACAGGAGACACTGAGATCAAATGCAAAGCTGCAAAACAACCCATAGTCAATAGTTTTCTGATCTGACAATTGGCTGTATATTTCCTCACCACTAAATTCCATGTTGATAATCTGATGCTGCAAAGCATTTCCTGTGCTGGGTGCAGTTCCAACAACTGAAGCAGTTCCAGACTATCCAGGATGACGCAATTCACAGTTGGCATTCCATCTGTAACCTTAAACACTCACTCACTCTGTCACGAACACAACATAGCTTTACTGTGTACAATTGACAACATGCACTGCGGAAACTTAGCAAAATCTCCATGTCAGCATTTTTCAAATCAGTGTATATTTCTTTCAGCATTCTTTCAAGGAATTCCTACGTAATCACACTGCAGGAGAGCCTTCGTTACACTGGATACACTATTTCAACAAGTCAGCACACCACCACCCTTCCACATGCAAATAGGAATTGGGAATAAATGTTGGGTTTGCTCGTAATGCCCACATCCCATGAAAGAATATGTAAAATAAACTCATTAAGCTTTTGACCAGTTTTCATAACTATTTTACGAAATGACAAAGTGAGAAAGCTTGTAGCCTTACGTGTGACACATCTGTTACAGGAGATGTGGTAAAATGCTTGACCACAGCAGGGAGGGGCCCAATTGTTCAGAAGAATTGGGGCCATCCATTCTTAGTGTCAATGGATCGGTGTAAAGCTGATAACATTTGTTCACTTGTGGAATGTGTGGCAGTACTTCCTTCTCATGCAGGGGGCTGGAAGATTGCACATATTTCACAGTTGGAT
Organism: Chiloscyllium plagiosum; assembly: GCF_004010195.1. Taxonomy (NCBI): domain Eukaryota; kingdom Metazoa; phylum Chordata; class Chondrichthyes; order Orectolobiformes; family Hemiscylliidae; genus Chiloscyllium; species Chiloscyllium plagiosum. The sequence continues at coordinate 13,392,310 of NC_057751.1, forward strand.
GTCGGACAACTAAAATTCTGGTTATATCGAAGACTCTTAACAAGACTCAATGAATAGGATAAAAACTTGTAATTTAATAAGCGGAGTGGAATATGCATGTCATAGAACAATCCTGATACATTTTCATGGATACCACACGGAGCAAATTTGAATTTATGAAGCACAGCTCCCTCATCTTGAGTGTTCTGGAATGTGAATGCCTCATTACCCTACAGGCTAGGAAACACAAAGGCTGAAAATTTACATAGTAAGGAAGTTGGAAGATGTTCATTTGTGAATGAAAGAGTAAACATTCTTCTATTAATTACATTCACTGACCAAAGTGTTCAAGGGCCAGAGAGAGAGAGCGCGAGAGAGCGAGGATGGAAGCTAGTGGAAAGATTAACCCTTTGTGGTATGATTTGAGTGAACACTGGCTTGTCATGGATTGATGTTTTTAATGTTGTTCCCTGGAGCTCGAGATCCAGGAAGGTTAAGAATTTAATCTGCATTCTGGGAATCGAAGATGATTTTAAAAGAAACAGCCATTTGATAGGACAATGATACTGGACATGTTAGCTGAGCAAGGTTACCTCATGACCTTTCCACATAGTTTAGACTAGTCCCTCGTTATGATGTACTGTTAAAAAGGAAGGTTATCTAGCCAAAGGGGCCTGGCTTGATCCACCTATTTGCTTAGTCCTTCCCTCCCTTACCCCGAAGCCCATCTTCAATATACATACACCTTTTCCTAGCGACTAATATTTCTGAATACAGATCACTGGACACTGTTTTCTCTTATCAGATGTTTCCAGACCTACTGAGTTCCTCCAGCAATTTGTCTTTTCTTCCCACACCAGAATCGTGCTAAACATGGAAGTTAAAATTTTGAAAAAAGGCTGCATAAATCTGTCTTCCATACCCTCGATGGATATAGAAAGTTAAGGAGTGATCTGGTTAAAGTGTTTTAAATATTTGAAGGATTTCAAAAAGAGTTAATAAAGAGCAATCAAGATAAAGGGGGAATTATCTGAAAAGTCAAGTTTTAGGAGCAAATGGGAGAACTCAAAGCTACCAGAAGTCTGGAACTATCTTGCTCCAAAAGACTGCTCAGCAAAACAGTGGTAATGGATGAGAGATCAAAAAAAAAACTCAAATGAGGTTCAGTCAGACATGATCAAAACTAACAATGAAACAGATTGAAGCAGCTGGCGAAATGATCATCATTGGTAATTTTCTCAAGTAATTATTTATTAAATGCTTTGCAACTGGTTTCAGTTGACCACACTGTTTTACTTCAAGCCCAAGGGGCTCATGACACAATTATGGCATCCTTACCTCTGGACCAGGAGGCTTGGGTTCAAGTCCCACCTGTTTCCATGGTGCGTAATAACATCTCTGAATACCTTGATTAGAAAATATACTTTAAGACCTTAAAGGGCTCTTATGGCATTGTATGTTCCTATTCATATTCACATCCAGATGCTTTTAAAATGTTCCAATTGTACCAGCCTCCACCACTTCCTTTGATAGTCCATTCCATACAGGCACCACCCCCTGCGTGAAAACGTTGCCCCTTAGGCCTCGTATCTTTCCCCTCTCAGCCTAATCCTATGCCTCACGAGTTTTGGACACCCCCAATCCAGGGAAAAGACCTTGTCAATTTACCCTATCCATGCCCCGCATGATTTTATGAACCTCGATAAATTCACCCCTCAGTTTCTGACGCTCCAGGGAAAACAGCCCCAGCTATTCAACTTTTCTTTAAGCTCAAATCCTCCAACCCTGGCAACATCCTTGTCAATCTCGTCTGAACCCTTTCAAGCTTCACGACATCTTTCCGATAGGAAGGAGACCAGAATTGCACGCAACATTCCAACAGTGCCCTAACCAATGTCCTGTACAACCGCAATACTCTGACCAATAAAGGAAAGCATACCAAACACCTTTTCACTATCCGACCTACCTGCGACTCCACTTTCAAGGAGCTATGAACCTGCACTCTAAGGTCTCTTTCTCCAGCAACACTCCACAGGGCTTTACCATGAAGTGCATAAATTCTGCTAAGATTTGCTTTCCAAAAATGCAGCACATCGCATTTATCTAAATTAAACTCCATCTAGCACACCTCAGCCCAGTGGCCCATCTGATCAAGATCCCATTGTATTTTTTTTCTTTTTTTTTTATTTCTTTTTTTTTCCCCCTTTCTTTTTTAACCCCTACACTACCACCTAAGTGCGGTAGTGCTTATTTTATCCCCAGCACCCATGGTGTGTGTGTGCAGGTGTGAGACACAGTGGAAGACACAAAGTGCACCAATCTTTATTCAAATTCCACCACCAGGAAGATAGGAAAACACCCGGGTGCCCAGTGACAAACACTGCCCTTCACATCAAAGGGCAGTGCTGTGTGATCAAAACAGTGAAGGGGAGGGTAGGGACTAAATCAAAATAGAATTGGAGGGAGAAATGATGCACTCCACTCCCAAGGTCCCATTGTAATCAGAGGTAACCTTCTTTGCTGTCCACTTTAACTCCAATTTTGGTATCAGCTGCAAACTTACTAGCTATATCTCTTATACTCACATCCAAATCATTTATGTAAATGACGAAACGTCGTGGACCCAGCACTGATCCTTATAGCATTCCACAGGTCACAGGCCTCCAGTCTGAAAAACAACCCTCCACGACCACCCCCTGTTTTCTACTTTCAAGCCAATTCTGCATCCAAAAGGCTAGTTCTCCCTGTATTCCACGAGTTCTAACCATGCAAACCAGTCTCCCATTGGGAACCTTTTTCAAACGCCTTACTGAAGTCCATACATATCATATCTACCGCTCCGCGCTCATCAATCTTCTTTGTTACTTCTTCAAAAAACTCAATCAAGTTTGTGATACATGATTTCCCATGCACAAAACCATGTTGACTATCCCTAATCAATCCTTGCCTTTCCAAATAGGTGTAAATCTTGTCCCTTAGGATTCCCTCCAACAACTTGCCCACCACTGACGTCAGGCTCACTGGTCTGTAGTTCTCTGCATTGTCCTTCCCACCTTTTTTTTAAGTAGTGTCACTACGTTAGCCAACCTCCAGTCTTCCACCACCTCACCTGCGACTATCGATGATACAAATATGTCAGTAAGGGGCCCAGCAATCACTTCCCAACTTTCCACAGAGGTCTAGGGTACACCTGATCAGGTCCTGGGAATTTATCCACTTTTATGCATTTCAAGACATCCAGCACTTCCTTCTCTGTAGTATGGACATTTTTCAAGATGTCACCATGTATTTTCCTACATTCTACATCTACCAAGTCTTGTTCCACAGTAAATACTGATGCAAAATACTCATTTAGTATCTCCCCCATTTCCTGCGGATCCACACAAAGGCCATCTTGCTGATCTTTGAAGGACCTTGTTCTCTCCCTAGTTACCCTTTTGTCTTTAATGTATTTGTAAAAACCCTTTGGATTCTCCTTAACCCTATGTGCCAAAGCTATCTCATATCCCCTTTTTGTCCTCCTGATTTCCTTCTTAAGTATACTCATACTGCCTTTATACCCTTCTAAGGATTCACTCGATCTATCCTGTCCATACCTGACATATGCTTCCTTCTTCTCTTGAACCAAGCCCTCAATTTCTTTTAGACGTCCAGTATTCTCTATGCTTACCAACCTTTCTTTTCACCCTAACAGAAATATACTGTCTCTGGACTCTCATCATCTCATTTCTGAAAGCTTCCCATCTTCCAGTCCCTTTACTGCAAACATCTGCCCCCAAACAGCTTTTCAAAGTTCTTGCCTAATACCATCAAAATTGTCCTTCCTCCAATTTAGAACTTCAACTTTTAGATGTGATCTTTTTCCATCCCTATTTTAAAACTAATAGAATTATGGTCGCTGGCCCCAAAGTGCTCCCCCACTGACACCTCAGTCACCTGTCCTGCCTTATTTCCCAACAGTAGGTCAAGTTTTGCACCTTCTCTAGTCGGTACATCCAAATAAAGAATCAGAAAGTTTTCTTGAACACACTTAACAAATTCCTCTCCATCTAAACCCTTCACACTATGGCAGTCCCAGTCTTCCTGAAGAAGGGCTCATGCCTGAAACATCGATTCTCCTGCTCCTTGGATGCTGCCTGACCTGCTGTGCTTTTCCAGCAACACATTTTTCAGCTCTGATCTCCAGCACTTGCAGTCCTCACTTTCTCCCAGTTGACATGTGGCAAGTTAAAATCCCCTACCATAACCACCTGCTTTTCATCACTTATATAGATGATTTGGAGTTGAACATAGGAGATACTGTTAGCAAGTTTGCAGATAACACCAATTCTGGAGGTGTAGTGGACAGCGGAGAAGGTCATCTCAGAGTACCTTTTTCAGGTGGGCCAATGGGCTGAGGAGTGGCAGATGGAGTTTAATTTCAATAAATGTGAGATGCTGCATTTTGGAAAAGCACATCAGAGTAGGACTTACACACATAATGGTAAGTTCCTGGGGTGTGCTGCTGAACAAAGAGACCTTGGAGTGCAGGTTCATAGGTCCTCGAAAGTGGAGTCGCAGGTAGATAGGATAGTGAAGGCGGCATTTGGTATGCTTTCCTTTATTGGTCAAAGTATTGAGTACAGGAGTTGGGAGGTCATGTTGCGGCCTTACAGGACATGGGTGACACCACTTGGGAATATTGTGTGCAATTCTGGTTTCCCTCCTATTAGAAGGATTTTGGGAAACTTAAAAGGGTTCAGAAAAGATTTACAATGATGGAGGGTTGGAAGATTTGAGCTTTAGGGAGAGGCTGAACAGGCTGGGGCTGTTTCCCTGGAGTGTCAGAGGCTGAGGGGTGACCTTATAGAAGTATATAAAATCAGAAGGGGCCTGGACAGGGCAAATAGACAAGGTCTTTTTCTTGGAGTCCAGAACTAGAGGGCATAGGTTTAGGGTGAGAGGGGAAAGATATGAGAGATACCTAAGGGGCAACTTTTTCATGCAGAGGGTGGTGCATGAATGGAAGGAGCTGTCAGAGGAAGTGGTGGAGGCTGGTACAATTACATTTAAAAGGCATCTGGATGGGTATATGAATAGGAAGGATTGAGAGGGATATGGGCCAAGTGCTGGCAAATGAGACCAGGTTAGGTTAGGATATCTGGTTGGCATCAACGAGTTAGACCAAAGAGTCTTTTTCCGTGCTGTACATCTCTATGATGCTATGACTCTAATTGGACAACATTTGCTGTGCAAAATTTGGAATGTAGCACAAAGCCATGCTCAATTCAATCCTCACTACACAATTGAAAGAGTAGTTATTTGGTGGACCAATGTATTCCATTGGGCTGGAAAACAATAAAAATAATGCTTTATAATTTTTAACTGTCTCCAGCTCTCTTCCTGAAACTTGAGCAAAATGTTAATGGAAAGATTAGCGTAATATCAATTAGTTTAACAGCATTTGTCTTGACATCAGTTGATCCTCTTATAAAGTTAAGCAGAGGATTGGTAGAACACCTGAAAATTCTTCTCAACTGATTCTACGCTTTGTAAAATACACTCCACTTTTTAAAAATATTATTAGACTACATCTTTACATCTCATTACTGAGCATTTACGTTTACTTGAAGTGAAAAATACCAGGACTATTGGTTCATGTGTCAATTGTGGGACAAATCTTCATTAGTTTAAAGCTGAATGGTGATTTTGAAGGAAAAAATATTCCCTTCTGTGTTAACCTTTTGCTTGCATTTAACTGACTGTTCCTTCAAAGATATATCTTTACAAGTAATGTGTTTTAAGAGTCTAAGTGAGAGTTAATAGTTGCATATTAAGTTATAAAAGTAACAATGACAGTAAATTTTGTGCCCATATCAATAATCACAATGTTAAAGCAGGTTTACACCTCCTTCATTAACAAGCGAATCCTCTGCGACTGGGCGAGAGAGAGAGGGGGCGGGCGAGAGAGGGGGCGAGCGAGCGAGAGAGAGAGAGGGGGCGAGCGAGCGAGGGGGCGAGAGAGAGAGAGAGAGAGCGAGCGGGCGAGAGAGAGAGAGAGAGCGCGCGAGAGAGAGAGAGCGAGCGCGCGAGAGAGAGAGAGAGCGAGCGCGCGAGAGAGA